>NW_006962886.1:0-2984 GCF_000164805.1 Carlito syrichta
CCCAGTCACCCCTCCCCAGGGGCCACCTCGTGGAAAGAGAGGGCATAACTCTCAAATCAACAGGGGAATGGGGATGGCAAGGTGACTCATGCCTGTCAGCTTGGCACTCAGAGAGGATGATATGGGAAGATGGCTGGATCCCGGGTGTTTGAGACCAGGCTGGACACCATAGAAAGCATACACCTCAACCCCAAGCAAAACCTAGAAAACCTTGGTGAGGGCAGGCGTTGGTGGGAAGATCGCCTCTGGCCCAGAGTTCAACACCAGGCAGGAAGACCAGGATATCCACCAAATGGAAAGCCTGTAATCACAGCAGTTTGGGAGGTCCAGGCCAAGAGAATGGCCTGAGTTGGTAGTTTTGAGAGCAGCCTGGGCGACATAGTGAGGAAATAAAAGAAAGAAAGAAAGAAAGAAAGAAAGAAAGAAAGAAAGAAAGAAAGAAAGAAAGAAAGAAAGAAAGAAAGACAAAAAGAAAGAAGGAAGGAAGGAAGGAAGGAAGGAAAGAAGGAAGGAAGGAAGGAAGGAAAGAAAGAAAGAAAGAAAGAAAAAGAAAGAAAGAAAGAAAGAAAAAGAAAGAAATCAATTTTCCTGCAAACCTTCTGTCCTCAGTCCTTTCTGCCCCCGCCCCCACAGATGTGAGGGTCCCAAAAGCTTGACACCTTCTAGCCCCTACCACTGCCTGATGGCTGCTCCCATTTTGGTGTGGGATTTCCCAAAGCTCCCTGGTGGGGTTCCTGCTGGCTCTTCTCTCTGATATGAGCAATGTGCCCCAGGCAGGCTGACCCTCTCACTCGGCAATGAGGACCTTCCACCAAGAAAGGCCAGGGACACATTTCTAACCCAGGGACATTTCTTCTCCCCCAATCCCATTTTTAGTGCTCTAAAGTCAGTCTTCCTGTGACCTAACCATAACCATGTGCAGTTAAGAATCTGTGTACGATTCTGATGATTTTGGAGACAGAGTCTGGCTCTGTGGCCCAGGCTGGGGCCTGGGGACAAGACCATCATTCATCGAAATTGTGGGCTCTATGATCCCCCTGCTTCAGTCTCTGGAGTGGCCAAGATGACGGGCACCACGACTGCAAACCACCTGTTTGGATGGGTGCAGAGATGGGGTCTCCCTGTGAGGCCTGGACTGGCCTTGGGCTCCTGGGCAGCCTCCTGCCTCGCCATACAAGAGCGCAGGGATTCCAGGCATGGTCCACCATTCCCATCCTTCTGGTTCATTTTCAATGAATGATAGAGGCCTGGCTCTGGGCCCCAGCCTTGCCATCTCATTGCTTTGGGAGGCCAAGGTCAGCGGCCAGCTTGAGTCCATGGGTCCAAGATGTGCCAATGCAACTCAGCGAGACCTTGTCTCTAACCTCCATCCCAAATGAACTGTGCATGGTGGCATGCACCTGTCATTCTGGCTCCTTGCAAGGCCATGGGGGAGGCTTGTCGGAGCCCAGCAGGGATTGACTGCAGTGCCTGTGAGCAAGTCACCACCCTCCAGCCTGGGCACTGGAGTGAGACTCCACTAAAAAATATAAGGAAATAAAAGAAGAGTATCCATTTGTGTATGCAGTTGGGATCATTGTGAACAGATAGATATCATTGGGGAAGGAGACCTCAGCCTTGGGCATAGAGTTTCTGAAAGATGGTGGATTGACAGGCAATCAGGCTTTGGTTTGGGAGGCCGAGGTTGGGGACTGCTGGAGCCTGGGAATTTGGGAGCAACTTGGACCACGCAGCAAGACCTCATCTCTCCCTGGAACACAAACACACGAGTCCTGCGTGGTGGTGCCCGCAGCCCCAGCTACACCAGATGCAGTGGCCTCCATCCCAGGGCATGCCTTTTCGTCATCTGCACTGACAGCACGTGCAAGTCCAGGCTGGGTGCCGTGGCTCACAGCTGAAAGCCCTGAGCCCTGGGAGCCTGAGGTGGGAGGCTGCCTGAGACCTGGGGTCAGAGACCAGCCTGGGCAATGTCATCAGAACTCATCTTGCCGAGATGTCCCCAAAATTGGGTCTAGCATGGTGTCCCCAGGAGTCCCAGTTACCCAGGAGCTGAGGTAGGAAGACTGCCTGAGCCTGGAAGGTCGAGGCCCAGGAAGCCACGATCATGCCTCCATGCCTCAGCCCAACCGACAGAGACTCTGGTGACAAATATTCACCCCCCACGTGCATCATGGTGGGCGTCCACAGCTCCCCAGGGAAAATTCGTGTGGTAGGGTGACGATGGAGTGATTGGGAGAGGAAGGCACCCTCCCCCTGCCCGAAGGTGGCAGACCGGGCAACTGGAAACTGGGCTGGCTGTTGTGTTGCCAGACTGCCTTGATTGCTCTGTGCCCGATGGCCACCCTAACTCGGGACCATCTATTCCCTGAGCTCACACTCCTCTTTGCTGTGGGGCACGATGTGGAAGGTGGAGGCAGGCCTTCTGGAACATCTGACTGAAGGTGCATGATGGACGTGACTGGTAGCCAATGTTGAAACCTCCCATGAATGACAGGGTGGAAAATGCCTTTTCCGCTCCCATCCCTGAGGTTGACTCCTCGCCCTGGCTAGCAGGGGTGGTGGTGGTACTGGTAGTGGTGATTATTATTATTTGGAGTCAGAATCCCACTCTGTAACCCAGGTTGGAGTGCAGGGTCACACTCACGGCCACCACAGACTCCATCTGCCATGCTCAGGCAATCCTCCCGCTTCGGCCCATCAAGTGGCTGGAATCACAGGCATGTGCCACCACACGTGGTTAATCTTTCGATTTATTTTTGATGGCTGAGATGAGGTCTCTCCCCATGTCCCAGGCAGGTTTCAAACCAGGGGCTCAGGTCATTCTCTTGCCTCGGCCTCCCAAGGGTCGGAATACCAGGTTGAGTCCTTGAGCCTGGCCTGTGGTTGCGGTGGTGGTGGTGGTTGGTATTATTATTCTGAGTTGGAGTCCCACTCTGTTGCCCATGCCAGAGCACAGGGCCCACTGTCAGCCACCGTGGACTCCA
>NW_006962887.1:0-774 GCF_000164805.1 Carlito syrichta
CACAGCACAATCTCATCTCTACAAATAAAAAATTTTTAAAAATTAGCCAAACATGGTGGTGCATGCCTGTATTTCCAGCTACTTGGAACACTGAGATAGAAGGATCTCCTGAGCCTAGGAAGTCAAGGCTGCCAAGAGCCATAATTGTTATAATCATGACACTGCACTGCAGCCTGGAAAACAGAGTGAGACCCCTACTGAAAAAAATACCCAAAACACACACGTGGCTCTTATTGACCTGGATCTTGCCATCATCTTCTTTCTCCTCCTCCTTCTCTTCTCTTTCTCTTGAATCTTTCCACAATAGCCTTCTCTTGACTGTTCCTCAGACATGGTAAGCTTACACCTGCCTCAAATTCTTTGCATGTGATGTTGCACCAGGCAGAAACCCCTTCATCCACATCTCACAGCCCCCTCCCATTCCTTATTCAGATCTCAGTTTAAATATTATCTTCTCAGTGTGGTGTACCCAGTCATACAGTTCTTTCATTCCTTCATTTAGTGGAATATTTAAGCTATGCCTACTTCATGTCAAGACCTATGGTAGGAGTTCTGGATGCAGAAACAAGAAAACAAAGTTTACTGCCCTTGAAATGCTGCATTCTGTTTTGGGGAGAAGACATACATCATCTGTAAGTTAACATGATATAAACACGTGGATAAAATTGCATTCTATTCCACGAATATCCCACAACTTATTTATTAATTTATATTGGTTTTATATTTTGTTGAAGCAACCCATCCCATACTAAGTGATATGAAGGGCTTGTGATT
>NW_006962888.1:0-789 GCF_000164805.1 Carlito syrichta
CTCCTCGAAATTCCAAGATGGTATATAGCTCAGTGATCATGAAGATTGCCCCTCCTGAGAGAAAACTGGCTCATTCTGCAAGACCAGAGCAGATAATCAGCTCAACACTATCTTCACCATCCATTAATGCCCCAGATCCATGTGCAAAGGAGACTATACCAAGTGCTCTCAAAGAGGAGAAGAAAAGAACACTGGAGGAAGAAGACCAACTATTTCCTGATGTACAGGAAAATAAAAGAAGGTACCATGATAGCAGTGGAAGTGACCATTCAGCAATTAAACCCCTGGTGGCCAATGGAGTCCCCACTTCTTTTGTGCCTAAGCCTGGGTCTCTGAAGAGAGGCCTCAGTTCCCAGAGCTCAGATGACCACACAAATAAGAGATCCTACACCTCTACCTTGAGCTCCTTGACAAGCACATACACAGCTGGCATCCCTATCTCCAGCCACAATGCCATTACCAGTTCCTATAGTTCTACTCGAGACATCTCCCAGTCACAGCACTGGAAGATAAGTAGCCGTGGTTCGTCACCTTTCTCTAGCCCAGCCTCACCCAGCTCCCAGACATCAGAAAGCCCAGCAAAGAAAACTAAAGAAGAGCTATGTCATCATTCCAGTTCCTCAACTCCAGTTCCTCTTCCTCCTCTGAAGAAAAGCTTCAGTTCCCAGAGCTCAGATGACCACACAAATAAAAAAGATGACCGCCCACTGGCAGCAGAAATGAGTCCCCAGGAGAAGGGTTACAGATACACCCCACAGAGAAACAAAACTTGGGAAGTAGCTCATCTAC
>NW_006962889.1:0-556 GCF_000164805.1 Carlito syrichta
AAGGGTTAGCCCCGTTAAGATAAATGTGAACTCTATGAGGTCTTTAAATACAACCTTTTAAGCAACCTTTGAGATTCCTAAAACTTGTTAATATAAACTGAGGGTATTTAGAAATAGGCATGGGAATTTTTTGAGTTAAAAATATGATAACTTTGAAATTCTTTACCTGCAATTCTATACTTGCTAAAGTTCATCTTGCTAAGTAGGTAAAGCTACTTCGATTTCTAAGTAGTTCTTTCTAAGTAGTTTTTTCTGTTTTTTTCTTATATTTTTGCTTATTAAGACTAACAGATATACTTACCTTCTAACAAGAAATACCATGCTATCTGAAATACCAAAAATTGGATGAAATATATGAATCAATGGTTTTCAAGGCATTGCAAATCAGGCAATGGAAGGCTGTAATTTCTGGAGGTGTAAAAAAATGAGATGAATGCTATGACTATTTCAGCATATTTCTGAAGGAATTTCTCTACCATGTCCCAGCAAAGGAAAAATACAATAAATGCCCTGGTGTACATCCCTGAGATGTATACATACAGCAGAAAGTACAGAT
>NW_006962890.1:0-655 GCF_000164805.1 Carlito syrichta
CCCAAAGTCGAGGCAGGCATTGAGTCCCCCGGAGTCCCAGCTGCTCAGGTGCCAATGTGGAAGGACCGCCTAAGTCCTCCAGGTCGAGTTTCCAGGAGCTACGATCATGTCTTCAGGCCCCAGCCCGGCTGACAGAGACTCCAGCGACAAATAAGACACCTCCCATGTGCATCACAATAGGCGTCCACTGCTTCCCAGGCAAAGGTCCCCGTGGGTTGGGGATGATGGAGTGATCTGGACAAGAAGGGGCTGTTCCCAAACGTGCAGGTGTAGACAGGATGACTGGAATCTGGACTGGCCATGGCATTGCCACACCGCTTTAATTGCTCTGTTCCTGACAGTCGCTCTAGCTTGGGGCCATCTGTTCTGTGAGCTCACACACGTCTTTGCTGTCAGTTACATGTGTGGAGGATGAAGACAGGCCTTCTGAGGCACGTGGCAGAAGTTGCGGGATGGACATGACCATTGGCCACCTTTGAAACCTCCCATGAACAACGAGATAGAAAGTGCCTTCTCCTCTCCTATCCTTGAGGGTGACTCCTCACACTGGATGACAGAAGTGCTGGTGGTGGTCATGGTGATTATTATTATTTGGAGTCCAAATACCACTCTGTCACCCAGTCCGGAGTTCACGGTCATGCTCATGGCCACTGCA
>NW_006962891.1:0-807 GCF_000164805.1 Carlito syrichta
AAACCTGCCCTCAGCACCTAATCTTTTTGCCTTAAAAGGACACACATGAGATTCCTGGGGACTTTGGAGCTGTCCACCAGGGACACTTCAGAGGCACAGAGATGGGGCTGGGGTGGAGGGTGAGAGGCAGCAGGAGGTGGGTTGCATGCTTGGTTAATATAAGCAAGAACCCAAAAGATTGTTTCTTACTGCCTTTTCTGTTTCTGAAGAAAGCTCCCTCATTTGCTCAAAATCCAAAAGTACTACGAAAGAATGCCCAGTTCCGCTAATCCAGGAAGGTTGTCACTGGTATTTGCTTTAATGGGGAACAAAAACCACAAATGAGACGGTCGGCGGCAAGATGGTGACCGGGCAACCCGGCGTCTGAAGCCCTCTGCAAGGGAGATCTGCAGTGGGTCTCTGACTCTCGCCCCGGGAGGCTGGGGACCCCAGCATTGCAGCCTGCTCTTCAGACAGAGCTTGGCCATTGCTATCGCAACGACTGGAACATCGCAACGACTGGACAGTTTTACTGCATTGCACTCTCCCGCCGCTGCCACAGCCCCTCCCCCCACCAGCGCTCCCGCCGCCGCCGCCACCACCACGGCCTCTGGCACGGGTAGCTCATCACAACCCAGCCGGAGGAGATCCACACCAAACCGCTTCAGGGAAGATCTGCTGGGATTGCTGCCACCGCTCCTGCGTCCGAGACTGTCCTGTCTGCCTGGCGTGGGGATCCTGTTGCCTGCTCGGAGGCAGGCAGCCATCTTGTTTCCTGTCCGGCCCCACCCCCTCTGGGGGCGAGCAGATGAGATAGCACCACCTGCC
>NW_006962892.1:0-10411 GCF_000164805.1 Carlito syrichta
ACTCAGAACCTAGATCTAGAGCATCTATATCCATGTCCATTCAAAGGGGGAAGAAATGGACAACAGATTTCAACCATAATTATCCAAATGGCAATGGAATATCTATTGTGATGCTGAACATATTAGGTTTTCTTAGTCTGATCCCAACAAACATTTGAATTATATAACTAACTTCCTTTGTACAGATTCCTTGTTCGCTAACTGACCTTTACTGATCATCCACATAGGTCAGTTCACAAGAACAAAGTGATCTGGTCAAGCCAACTGGAGTGATCCAGATCCTACGTTAGTTGGATGGGAGCTTCTTTGTTTGGCCTTTCATTTTATTTTTAATCAAGGTATACACATAAGCTGGCATTTTGACTTAAGATGTCAATGTTTTAAACTTGCTTAATATGAGTCAACCTTGAGACAGGGCTCCACTCTAAGTGTGCCACAAATCTAGTTTCAAAACTTGTAAGGATGAGAGCCGAATTCTGCATTATAAATAATTTTGTGGGGAACTGTTATCCTGTGGGAACCTGTCTGAGCAGCTGCTTGCCCTTTTGTCTGTTTCATTGTGCATATTCAAATTCATATACTTTTGAAAAACTCTTGGAGGTAAAAGGAAAGAAGCGATTCATTCATCTATAGTGGCTATAAATGACAATGACCACTTCACACTCATTTACTTCTAAATGCAATAAGCAGTATCAAGATATCAAGCAGAATATCAATTCTTTTGGACCCTTGACGAGAACATCCTTCTCTACAAAACTCCCCAAACATATTATTGTGTCCCAACACCAGCAGTGCATAGACACAAAGTAAATGCTTAATAAATGTTTGCTGGATCGATGATCGAAAAATGAAAAACATCTCTCTAGGGAGTTTCTGAATCTCCACATACAGAAAATCTCAAAATTATTTCCACCATTAACATTCATTTGGAATTCCACGGTGTCTTGGGTAATCAGAACTTATATTTCTAAGATAGAATTTTATAATAGATATTTAAAAACAATATGTATGTTAATTAAGATGTTCTCTATGCCATACTTTCCCCTCTAGGTAACTTTATCTCAGGGGACCCAATATTATAAGTTTTTTTAATTAAATATAAACAAAATCATTTAAAAATACCTTATATCTTGTCCACATAATTATCTCAAAGTCTTCAAGAAGGTTCTGGATAAAAGTATTTAGTTCCTTGACTATTAGTGCAGCAGAACTGAGAAGGATTTAGCTAGCACACTTCATATATATATTCAATTATGTATTTATTTATAAATAAACAGATGATAGATAAAGAGAAATTATTAGAGTAGAAGTGTTGGGATATATGTCATATGTCAGTCTTATGATTAATTAAAAATATATGGACTTAAAAGTAATGATAGCAAATATACCACAAAATATTAAAGAGAAGGATAGTATATTTTGTTTAAAAATCAGTGAGTCAATCACATCAATAAGTTCAACTTCTGAGACTAGCATAAAAGGATTCCATTAGCAAAGAGTTTATTAAAGCAAGTGCTCATACATTTCAAGATAGAATTCTGATTTAATGGGGCAATTGGGGAAATAAGGCAACTGATCAAATGCTGAGAATTCCTTATGCATGAATTTTTTAAATATACTGTATTAAACTATTGTTAAAGGAATGCAGGCAGAAAAGTAACCAAACCACAAGCTACATATAAGTTTTTACTAATCAAGAACATTTCACTTTAGTCTACATCCACCTGCATAATTGTGATCCCCTTCTAAATTCTATCATGCAAGGCTCCAAATTGTACCCAGAATTAGACTAAACTAAATCTTTTCTAGGAAACTTGCTCCAGTATTCTCCCTCTCTACTGATGGAGCCTACCACCATCTATTCAGTCATTAAGGAACTATCATCCCTAACTCCCTTCCTTCTTTACCTATACTACCCAATTCCTGTCAACTTTAAGATGTTACATATCCTTCTCTTCTTTCATATCCCACCACTACCAGCTCTCATAACTTCTCACTCAACCACTACAATAGCCTGTGCAAGAAACCCCTGCCTATAGACAGGTCACCATACATGATCTTTTTCTCTATAGTGCAGGTAATGTGACCCATGTTAATCAAAAGACTGAAGTCACCACTGAGCCCCAAGAAAATGAAAACCAAGTTTCCTCTCATTCAAGATAATCCATCTTCTTGCCCTGATTAACTATTTTTATTTTTATTTTTTTTGAGTTGGAGTCTCACTCTGTCACCCAGACTGGAGTGCAGTGGCCGCTCCTGGCCACTGCAGTCTCGACCAGCTGGGCTCCGGCGATCTTTCCGCCTCAGCCTTCCGAGTAGCCGGAACTACAGGCATGCGCTACCACGCCTGGCTGATTTTTTTATTTATTGTAGAGATGAGGTCACGCTGCCCAGGCGGGTCTCGAACCCGCAGGCTCAGGCAATCCACTCATCTCAGCCTCCCAAAGGCGCAGGATTACAGGCTGAGCCACCGAGCCTGGCTTCCTGATTAACTCTTAAAAGTTGTCTCTGTTCTCAAATTCCAAGACTCCAACTTTGCATTCTAGAAATACCAATCTGCTTGTATTTTTCAGAATATTGCATGCTATTTCTTACCTCTCATGGTGAGTGCATCATTTACTGAAAAAGCCTTCCATGTCTCCTCTAAATCCTTTTCATTTAAAATGTTTCAGCTCAAACAGTCTCTTGCTCTAAAAAATCTTCCCAAACTAGTACCATCCCTCATCCCCCAAAATAATCCAGACAATGAGCTTACTATAGTAAAACATTTTATTTGGATATCTGTCTTTTCCACTAGGGTATAACTCCTGGAGGACAAGGACTATGCACTATTTATTCACCTTTGGATGTACCTTACAGTACCTGGCTTCTGGAAAGTAGTCACAAATATTTAATGAATTAATCAACTCAAATTATACAGCAAAATATCAAATGCCTATAACTAATAATTGAATTTTAAGATTACTTCAAATTTAGAACACCTAAACTATTACCCCCAATGTACACAATTAACAATTAGGTCAACAATTTTATTAGGTATCATCAAATGAGAGTTTATGGTACTACCAGAAGCATCAAATGAGGTTAAATTTTAGATGGGGACTCTAAGAAAAAATTGATTCTCTGTAGGAACAACTTATTCCATTAAGATGACTTTTTCTTTTTCCATTCTTAACAACTGGTATATTTGAAGCACCAACAGTAAGCAGTGGTCTTCTTTACATGTAGCCAAAAACATAAAATTGTACTCAAGAATATTAAAACCCCTCAAAAAAAAACACCAAAACTCTGACATATATACAAATTCTGCTTATTTCTTAACCAAAATCTTCATAGATACTTTAGATAGTAGAGGATTCTTTATTCAATTTCTACCCTAAATTATCAGAAATCTCTATCTCTGTTCTATAGATCTATGTAGTAAACAGAAAGAGCAACAACTCAGAATCCAAACAGATCTGAATTTGAAAACAAACTTATTTTCTTATGAGTCATGGGTCTATGAAAAAGTAACTTACTGTTCTGAGTAATAGCAGTGGTGATTACTGAGTCTTAGCATGTGCCAGAAGTTATGCTAAGCATTTTACATGTATTGCCTTATTTAAGCTTCGCAATAGCTCACTGAGGTAGGCATTGTTTATTCCCATTCTATAGATAAAGAAACTGGAGCTCAGAGATGTCAAGTAACATGCCTAAGTTCACAGAACAAAACAGGAATTCTAACTCAGGCTAGCATAACTCCAAAGTTTATATTTTTAACCACTCACTATCTGTTGCTTCTTTTGTCTTAGTTTTTTTGTTATTAAAATGGAGTAATTACTTATCTATCTAACAGAGTTGTTGTGGAGACAAAGTAAAATTATACAGAAAGCATTTAACATATTCTAGTCATCCTAGGTACACTCAATGCATTAGGTTCCTCTGGTTGATGTGGTATTTACATTTATAATGAGGGAAACAGTCCCTAAATACTCTTTACCTATATCAAAACAGAAATAGACTGAATCTCAATTAATTCACAAAATGAAAATATTACCCAGTCAATAAATTCGTTCCTTATAAACAGACATTAAAAAAATAAAGAAAAACAACAATCCTACCTCATTTTAGAACTGTGACTCTGCTATTGATATTTCTGAACATCATAAAATCAAAACATATGAATATCCAAAAGATATCAAAATTTAGATGGGAAAAGCATGGCATCCAGAGATCTATTAAGACTTATAGGAAGACTCCCATTAGAGCATAATCAATGATGTTCCAATTTAAAAAAAAATTGACTTCCAGCAGGAAGACAGACTTTGACAAAGATAGAGGCAATAAGCATAATCTTTCCACAGAAATTTTTTTTTAAAAGGCAGACCTTAATTCTCACTACAAAGCAGCCTGAAAAGATGGGGGCTTGGGGTGGAATTAGATACACACATACATATACATACACACACACACACACACACACACACACACACACACACACACACACAGCACTTTTGTTGGAAATCACCTGCAGATATATATCTCCTGTAGTTGCCTTTTTTTGGTTTTTGTTTTTCTTTTGGCACATAGTTATAACACCTCTGATAGGTGTAAGGAAATTAAATCAGAACTACTTTTTAAAAAAAATTTTTCTAATAAGTAAGAACTAAATGTAAAGCACATTGGGTATATACACAAACTTAAGTACTATGGTTCAAAACGGAGCAAGAATTTACATTAAGCCCATCTGGTGTTGCATTAAGGTATGTCCTGCGGAAACCCAACCAAGGGTGACTGCCAAACTGACCAGTTGAAGACAACTCAGAAAGCTGATAAGTTCCATAATAGAGGCTATATTTCAAAAAGTGTATTAGAACACCTGTTTGATAAGATCTGATACCACTCCACCCTCATAATAACACTCTTCTATTTCTGTAATGCTGTTTTTGTCACTAAAATATGGGTTAGTATTGGCCATGGGAGACACTCTGAGATGATGACTTTGTAGACACACCAGTTATCTTATTAACCTGTGAGGTAAAATCACAATTGTATGTCCCAATCCTGATAACTTTATCTTTCTGCTAAGTACCCTGAGGGGTCCACTGATTTCTTCAAGCCTCAATTTCCACATATGAAAAATAGAAATCATAACACACTTCTGCTTCACTAGGTTCTAAAAATGGAAACTAGCTAAAAAAAAAAAAATGAATGTGAAGCGCTCTGAAAAGAATAAACCAGATTCCCTGACCTGATTATTGGTCAGAGTCTTGTAAAACTAGACTTACAACTTCTTCCAATTCCATACATGCCACCTGGCCATGAAACTGACAAAGAGTATTGACTGCACAGTTGACTCCGTTAAGAGTTTTAAAAGGGTAGAAACAAGTATCATGATGTATTTTCATACACATTTAACTAACTAGCTGCAAAGTAAATCTACCTATTGGCACTATAAAAATAGATGATAAAAAAATAATACTAAATACAAATTTTTAAACTTAATTTTTTTTTCAAAATAATCAGCTGCCAGTATAAAACTGTTTGAAACCAACACTGAAGGAATGATGCAAGAATTGGAAATGAGCTAACCCAGAAACAGGAGGAATCACAAAATAATTTTCACCTAGGCTGAAACACAATATGGATTATTTTTATATTGTTCTGTCTGAGTTGTCTGTCTCAGATTCTTAACTTCTAGATTCTATTTTTAAAATCACCTAACATTGAGTATTTCCAGTAGTCATCAAGGTCTATACTGTCATCACTGACACTGAAGATTGTCAGCAGACTCAATATGTACTCTAATGATCTCAGGCAACAATGCCCATCTTCTTTTCAAAGAGATTCTTATTCCTGAAGAAAAGTTTAGCGTTTTCTAAGGAAATTCATTCTAAATCATAGGAAGTAGTCATTATAAAATGTTAAGATCACTAATGCCTTCTATTTATTTTTAAGATTATCTTACATGTTAAATTTTAAAATCAAAAACTGCCAGGCACTATAACATTTTTAGTTCTCTCCCAAGTCACCAGTGCTCTATTCTAGCACTGTCAAATAATGATAGCTGCTGTCATTATTTTTTATACAATAGCTGGCAACAAGTTGTACAGATACTCTTCATCTTAGAATACTCACCAAACAACCTAAACAAATGTCAGGTTCTTACAGTAGTACTGACCACTTCCCTAAAGCCAAAATAGGAGGGCTATCACATCTTATGAATACTTTTTATGGCCAGAATGTTAGCTATTAAAAAAAAATCAGATTTTACTTCTTTTTTCTAAATTGTTTAAAAATATCTTTTTTCCCCCTTACACATATACTCCTATCCTCTCCTTCCTGTTACTAGAAACTACTTTATTCTGCCACAAAAGTTTTCACATTAACTTTTAGCTTTAACACATTTACTCAAAATTGCAGTTCTGTTCTTGGAAGCACCAGCCCTCCAAGAAGTATATTTGAAAATATGAAAAAAAGATGCATAAAATAAATAAGTTCTTTTCATTTAACAAAGTCAACAATGCATGTAAAGGGATTTAGGAAAACCAGTGATCTCAGACACAAATGACATGACAGGTTAAATGCACCCAAAAATTATTCCAAGACACAGAAAAACATCTGAGTGACTGATTCTAGGTCTCTTGTTCCAATTAATAGACAAGAGTCCCTCTCTAGTACTATTTGCTTTGGCAATCTAAAATGCTGATATTCTTCTAGATCTAACAGAGGAAAAATGGGTATCTTCTCCATCTAACCTAAGTGGGTAACCTAGACACTGTAAATAGAGGCTACATAAAGGATGCAACAGACAGCTCTGAAGTGAGATCCAAAATATTTAGCCTGCAACTCTTTGGGAAAGAACCTGAAAACATGTGCAGCTTAGCCAAAAACTGTACTAATATGGAACTGCCACAGTCTAGTAAATTAAAAAAAAAAAAAACTCTTTACCAAACATAAGTTTACTGTTGGTGGTGAGAAAAGGTCAAATGTCAAAAACACAGTTCTTATTTGTTCAAAATGATCATGCCTTCTCTCTGCACTATTTCTTTTAAAAGATGAGTGAACTACCTTTCTGAAGCAAGTACTTGCAAAACCTGAATAAAATTCACAAGTAAAGCAGCCAATTAACCAATTAATAAAAATTTTCCTGCTGATATTTGTGGGGCTGGCTAAGGGATGACAGTCAAGTCTCTAAAGAACACTTACTCTCTATCCTATATAGTCAATGTTGTTTAAGCCAATAGCTAAATATTTAACTAACAGAAACTGCAATTATGTGAAAGTTATCTGAGAAATAAAAACATATTTTCCAAAGAACTAGTACCATTAAATATTGAAATATAAAAATTCAAATGCCTACATTGCAGTAGTAGTATAACTTTTATCAAATCAACTGGCAAAAAAGATAAATTAATGCAAAATATTCATTGCAAGAGATTAGCACTATGATTTAGTATACATTAACTCACTAACTTTAAGTTTTTCCTTTCTACATGATTAAGAAATTTCAAGGACTACTTCTAGAATAAAATGCTCTTAGTAAATTTCCCCATTGATAAAAAAAGAAAACTTTTAAATAAAGTGAATTCAAATAACTCAATCATAATTTCAAGTCAATAGCTAAAATCAATTTAAGTTAATGAATTGCATAATGCTATTCAATTATATTCTATATACTTTTGCTTATAATTCAGTACTCTTATCTAGTGACAAAGCTTGTAATTAAGCTTCAAGTTTTGAAAGCTGTATGATATAAGTGGAAAGACAAAGTTATTTTCTATGGGCAATCAGAATTACTCATAATTAAGAAGATGATTCAGTTTTCCTAGTTATTAAATCTTTGAGGGAAGGGAGGAAGAAAATGCCTTTCAGCCACATACTACCCAAATAGAAAACTTGTAAATTAAATTATGTTTACATATAAATCAGATTTCCTTGCTACATAAGAATATAATATTTGTCAGAACGCTCTTTCTATATAATATGTACCAAATGAATAAGGGAAACAAGACTTCAAATTACTTTTGAGTAGGAGTAATAAAGCACTTTCTCTTGATAACGAAACTGAAAAACATAATTAAGAGAAAACCAACCGAATTATTAATAAATACACATATTTTGCCATTCGTCGCTTACAACATAAATCATGTATGCTTTTTTTATCACATAAAAACAATGTCTGCTGCATCAATGAATGATCCTTTATCAAAAATAGTATTCAGAGAAGTAGTACTTGTTTATTCCTACAAGTTTAAACATTCTTCTAAATTTTCTCAGTTCTTCTCTCCACAATGTAAAACAAAATGCTTTCAACTTCGTTAGAGAAACAAATGTAAATGAGTTCCATAAATTTTTCAATTACACTTCACTTCCACTGCTTTGGAGGAGAAACTTTCACATATTAAAAAAAAGCAAGTAACACTGCAATTCTACCACTAATAGTTTAGCTTTGTACCAAGGCAATATTAAATTACTTTAAGGTGAAGAGTTCTTTGGAAGTGATATGTTTCCATATTTTTATCCAACAACAACAAAAAAATTCAGTCATAAACCTGACAAGTCAAAACAATAACCAGAAAATTATAAGCTTCCTTACCTGATACAGGTAAGCACCAGCTCCAAAATGCCACCTTGGGATAGTTCAGACTAGTAAGCAGACTCATATTTTATAACACTAGAATGAACAGGAATAAATCTGTGTTGTTCTTTCTTTAGCAAAACCTATAGCAGTTGCTACACCACAATTTGAGAGGACCCCACAGACCTAACAAATTCAAGTATGTCGCTAGAGAAATAGGCAAAAAAAAAAAAACATAAAATGAAGACTTACTGCTTGTCATGTGACTTGGTAAGGCATGCTGTCCATTGGGTGTGCTTGAGGTGAGGTCAATTGCCATATCGGAATGCTCTCTTTCAGGTGAAAGCTATTGTCACCTGCTTTCACAAAATTTTGGTCTCTATTCACTGTCACATACAATCTAATTACATTGTTTCATACGTGCAGTAGCATACATAGCCTTAACATTATAAGGTCATACATTTTTCCCTTAAAGGAAACTATGAAGAAATATCATTTAGGAATATATACTTAAATGAATGAAATGAAAAAAAGTCACAATCAATTGATGATAAAAAAATTAACAAAACTTTATCTCAATATTCTTATGTGTACAATAAAAGGAAATGAAGCTGTTGATTTCTAAAGTATCCTTTAGTTGAAAAAAATAAGTTTTCTTTTAACATCCAACTTAACTATTAAGCATACAGTATTTATAATCAGCATTTTCCAAATTGCTGACTCTCAGTGTTAGCTATCAGAGAGGTTGAAAACAGTTGACTAAAAAAAATAACAACTTAGGGAATATAATTCTCCTTCATATTATGTGTCTGAAAAATTAGGCTGCAGTGTAGTAGATGTTTAGTACACACCATATTAGTAGACATATATGAAACATGACATATTCTAGACAAAGTAAATGAAAGAAATAAGTAGGAAAGCATTGATCTGTTCAGTTACTATTGATTTAAATATTATCCTTAGCTTAGTAAGTAGTAAGTATATTTCTATATTTCCTTCTTATTTCATGTCTGTGCTATTATTTTCTCAAACTCACTTCAAGGTAGAATTGTCAAAAGACAGAAACCAAGAATACAGAATTATTAATAAAATCTCATAATTCAGGAATTAAAACATAGGAATAGAGAGGTAACTTTATCAGCGATAGTAAATTAATGAAAATGATACTTACACATTATATAGCCATCAATAGCCTGTTTCCATAGCCAAAGTACAATGCTGCAAAACAAAAGATTATGGCCTTAATACAATGATTCCTTTGAGTATCTGCTATTAAATTCTTAACTTATTTGAAGCTCCAAGCAGTTAGTCCATGTTGCTGCTGCAATCTGTGCCCAAGACACATACTACAGTGTACTGTATGTGCTCATTTGCAAGTCACTGAACTCTTTCTGCAAATGATCTGATTCCTGCTGGAGATAGGATAGGAAAGATAAGTGTGCTGTGAGATAGGCTATGGCAAGAAAGGAATGGCTCTGTAAATCAAAATTACTTGGTTTAAAGAAAAAAAAATAGAGGGTACACCTCAAATGTGCCACCTTTAACTGGGATTTAAGTATTTTACCATCCACTACTTCCCACAATCACACTGCAGTTTGAGGACATCCCCAGTATACAGATAGCTCTATTCATAATTGTTGCAAGTTGGTTCATCATGTTCTAATAGGGAGGGGGAGGACAAACAAACATAAGAAAACAAAACAAAACAAAAAACTTAGTGCCCAACTGTGTCTCGAAGATTTCTGCAGTTGTCGGCCAACTCCCTGACTTGTATTGACATTTTAGCCAACCCCAAGTTCTAGGTATGCACATGTTCAATGTAACCTTAATTTCCTGCCAGACCATGCTTGG
>NW_006962893.1:0-724 GCF_000164805.1 Carlito syrichta
GAGGGCTCCAATCAGTAATTGAAGGCTTTATTAGGATGGAGTTTTGGAATCCTGTGTCACCAAAAAGTATTCCAGTACTTCCAGTTAAGAAGTCCAGTGGATCCTGCCAATTATTACAGCATCTATGAGCAGTAAACCAAATAGTTGAAAGTCGACATTCTGTGGTTCCAAACTCCTATACTCTCCCCAGTAATAACCCTAATTCACATGAATGGTTTAGTGTGGTAGACCTCAAAATGCCTATTTGGTCTGCCCAGTAGCCCCAAAGAATAGAGGCCTCTTTTCCTTCGAAATGGAAATCCTGTGAATGGAGCAAAACACTACAACAAGACTGGGTTACTTCATGGATTTACAAAACCTTCCAACGTATTGGGTCAAATTTTAGAAACTGTATTAGAAGAGTTTCTGCCATTGCCTGACACTAAAACTTACAACATGTAATTGATCTCCTAATTTCAGGAACAGATAAAACTCAACACTTCAAAATGTCTATAAATTTACCTAGTTTCCTAGGACAATAGGGATTAAGTTTTTCCTAAGGTAGACTACAGTTTGTAGAATAAGAAGGGAAATATCTTGGACATTAAATCAATGCTTGCAAATGAATAATTAGCCCTGAAAAAAATAACTGGAAGAGTAAACTATCCTAGAACAACAGCAAAACAGGAACTCAGAAAATTATTAGGTCTAATAGAAGATTGTAGACTATGGACTGATTTGCATA
>NW_006962894.1:0-770 GCF_000164805.1 Carlito syrichta
GTAAAGTGAAAAGAAAACATATAACATCACACTTTACTTCATAATTATGGGTATTTTGTCCATTCAAAAGGGCATTTTAAGCATTTTTGTTTTTCAGGCAATAGTTGCAAAAATGTTTATCCCTGAAGTTTTTGCATTTATTTTTCATTTACTTATTTACTAATTTGTTGTGTGTTTATTTTTGCTACTCTATGTATTCATTGACAATTAATTGGTTGGAAATCAGCAATAAGAATAAATGTATTACTTTTCAAAATAAGTTCTGTGAGAAAAATTAAAAACATATCTGTACCAATTTATTTATGTTTTCTCTTCGGTGTGGAATTTATGCTTGGATGTATATAATGACTTGGTCTGTTACACATATCCCTAACTTCTTTCCTTCTGTAGCATCTAATCTTGAGTAGTTTTTTCTGAGTTTTGGGGTTTTGTTTTCTCCTACTCTTTGGCAAAGTCATAAACATTTCAAAGCGAAAACTGCCCTCTTTCTCTTAAGAAGCTATATTGGCACATAATCCATGAGATAATATTGATTTCTTCTTAAGATTGTAAACAGGAATCCAGAGAGGTACCATGACTAGAAAAACTACTATAAGTTCCACTTTATTTGAAAGAAAATGTTAAAAAAAATTTTGTTTGCCTAAAATCCGTTGTGAAAATATTGGAAAAATATGTTAGAACTAGCTGGAGTTTCTGGGAGAAGAAAATTATCTTTTCAAGAAGATGAGAGTAACCATTTCTTTATGAAAAATATGAATAGCATAGTAAAA
>NW_006962895.1:0-744 GCF_000164805.1 Carlito syrichta
CTTCCTGTTATCAGAGAAAAATGAATTTAAGCAAAGTACCTTCATACCCTTTTTGAAACCACTGACATAAACCATCTGAAAATTAAAACTGTTGGTGGGAAAGTACACAAATAAAACTGACTTATGCTGCCACTGGGAGTGTAGACAGGTTCATCCACTTTGAAGAGCAATTTGGCATCACCTAATAATTTTTAGCATGTTCACTTCTAGTCCTATTGTCTAGCCAGGTGTCTCAAAATGTTGACCATATACTGACAGCATCTGCATACCTGGGAGCTTGCTAGATCAAAGAATCTCAGGCCTTCCTCCAGTCCTACTGATTTTGTATTTTCCCAAGATCCCCAGATGAGTCCTAGGCACATTAGAGGTAAAAAAGCACTGCTCTAGAGGATTTCTCATGCAAGGGCTCAGGGAACATGTAAATGATTCTTGACTGAAGCATTACCTCATTGAGAAAAAAATTTGGTCAAAATCCAACTATCTATGATCCTGTGTATTAATTAGGGTTCTCCAGAGAGATAAGACCAATGGGACATAGATATAGATGGATATAGGTATAGATATAGATATAGATAGACAATATAGATATAGATATAGATCGACATCAACATAAATACACAACAGGGAATTAATTATGAGAATTGGCTCACACAGTTATGGAGACTTAGAAGTCACACAACACACCATCTGTAAGCTGAAGAAACAAGGAAGCTCACAGCATGGCTCCATACAAGTTTGAAGGCC
>NW_006962896.1:0-731 GCF_000164805.1 Carlito syrichta
CCCTCCCCAGGCATGGGATTACAGGCTGAGCCACTGAGCCACTGAGCCAGTTGTAATTTGTTTTACTAATGATGGCTATTTTTACAGGGGCTTGGTGGTATCTCAGAGTGGTTTTGATTTGCATTTCTCGGATGATGAGTGAGACTGAGCACTTTCTCATGTGTCTGCTGGCTGCCCATATCTCTTCTTTCAAGAAGTGTCTATTCATGTAATTTGCCCACTTTTTAAATGGACTGTTTGTGTTTTTCCTTTCAAATTGTTTGACCTCCTTGTAGATTCTAGAAGTTAGTACTTTGTCAGATATATAGTTGGAGAATATTTTTTTCCCAGTCTGTGGGCTGACTCCCTGCTCTTTTAACGGTTTCTTTTCTTTTGCAGAAGCTCATTATTTTGATGAAGTCCCATTTATCTATCTTATTTTTTAAGGTATGGGCATTAAGTGTTCTGAAGAGGAATTGGTTCCTGGTTCCAATTTTCTTACAGTTGTGTCCTCCGTTTTCTTAGATTCTTATAGTTTGGGGTTTTACATTAAGCTTTTTGATTCATTTAGAGTTAATGTGGATGGTGACAGTTAGGGGTCCTGTTTAAAACTTCTGCATATGGTCAGACATTTCCCAGCGTCATTTACTGAATATATTCTCCATTCCCTAGTGGTTCTTGGAGGTTTTTAAAAAGATGAGTTGGTTGAGAAATTGAGTTGATTCTGAAATCTCTGTCGTGCTCCATTGGTC
>NW_006962897.1:0-3366 GCF_000164805.1 Carlito syrichta
CCCTTGCTGTGCCTTCCATCACGCACCCCAGAAGGCTTTCATCCACCCTCCACACCCATGCCCTACAGAAAGGACATGTTTGAGCTCATGGAACAGAGGGCCCAGAGGTAGGGCCACCATCAAACACAAAGAGATCAAGCCAGACCGGCAACTTCATGGCCAACCCAGTGTCTGGCCGCCCTGTATGCCAACTTCTGGTGGAGGGAGGACCCCTCACTCTCCCAAACACTCCATCGTCTCCCGCCCTCACGGACCTTTCCCTGGGGAGCCTTAGACACCTGTTGTGACACTCATGGGAGGCATCTATTTTGTCGTTGGAGTCTCCATCTGCCAGGCCGGGGTGCAGCGACATGATTGTGACTCCCGGGACCTCAACCTGTGGGGCTCAGGCACAGCTAACACCTCGGCCCCCAAGCAGCTGGGATTCGGTAGTGACGACGCCTGAGTTGATTTTGGGGACCTCTTGCTTAGACAAGGTCTGGCCACATCGCCTGGGCTGGTCTCCGAACCATGGGCTCAAGAAGCCTCCTGCCTCTGCCTCCTAGGGCACAGGGCTGATGGCCATGAGCCATGGTGACTGGTCTGGACTCTCACATTCTGTCAGTGGGGGCAATGCAAAGGAACACCCTCGGAAGGAGGCCACTGCATACCATGTATCTGGGACCATGGGCACCAACACGCATGACTCCAGTGTTTGTGTTTCAGGGAGTGATGAGGTCTTGCTATGTGGCCCAGGTTGGTCTCAAACTCCTAGGCTTCAGCAGTCTCCCGCTTTGAGCTCCCAAAGCCACAGCCCAATTGTCTGCTGATCCACTGTCTTTCGGGACCTCTAGGCCCAAGGCTGGGGACTCCTTCACAAATGATCTGACTGTCCATGATGATTCCAACTCCATTCGCAAATGAATGCTGTTCTTTTATTTCTTTTTTCTTTTTTTTTATTTTAGTCGGAGCCTCACTTCTTCGACCAGGATGGAGAGCAGTGGCTCGCTCCCGGCCACCACAGCCTCAGCCTACCATGCCCCAGGAAGCCATTTCCCAGCCTCCAAGGGGCCAGAAGGACAGGCATGTGCCATCCCATCCAGTTCATTTGGGGTTGAGGGTAGAGATAAGTTCTCGCCAAGGTGCCTGGGTCTGTCTCGATCTGTGGGCTCTTGCTGGCCTCTGAACTCAGCCTCCCAAAACAATGGGATGATGAGGCAAAGCCCTCGAGCCTGGTCTCAAATCTTCATCGAAAAGGAGTCTGTAGGCCTTGTGTGGTGGCCCATGCCTGGAATCCCGTGATCTGAGAAGCTGAGGCAGAAGGATGCCTGGAGCCCAGGAGCCCAAGGCCAGCCCAGGCCACACAAGGAGACCCCTTTTTCACACTCATTCAAACAGGATCTGGGGTTGTGATGCCCGTCATCCCAGCCACTCTGGAGGCTGAGGGGGGAGGATTGCCAAAGCCCATGATTTCGAGGTTGGTGGTGAACAATGGTCATGTCCCTGCCCCCCAGCATGGGTCAAGGTGACAGACCCTGTCTCCAAAAACATCAGAGCCGTACACAGATTCTCAATTGTGCATGGTGTTTTCACAGGACGACTGGCTTTAGAGCCAGGAATAATGGTATTGGGAGGGAGAAATGCCCTTGGGTGAGGGATGTATCCCTGGCCTTTCTTTGCAGAAGGTCTGGGAGGCCAGTGTGAGAGGGTGGCCTGATGCTCCGGGTTCGAGACCATTCTGGGCACCATCTCATGACCTCATCTCTCCAAGAAGCCAAAAAAAAAAAAAAAGCCAAGCATGGTGGCACACGCCTGTCGTTCTGGTTACTCGGGATGTCATGGCAGGAGGATTGATGTAGCCCAACCAGTGGAGGCTATGGTGGCCGAGAGCAGACCCCTGCACCATGGCCTAGGCAAAGGAGGGAGACTCCAACTCCGAAAAATAATACCAACAACCACCACCAACACAAACACAGGACAGGATCAGGGGCTCAGCCTGGCATCCCTGCTTTTCAGAGCCCCAGGCTAGTGGATGGCCTGAGCCTGTGATTCGACACCAGCCCAGGGCACCAGGAGATACCTCGGGACACTGGGAGATACCTCAGAGATTTCCTTGGTCTCAGAAATAAAAAAGAAATCCAAAGATTAACCGAGCATGGTGGTGCAGGCCTGTGGTTCCAGCCACTCGGGGGGCCAAGTCGGGAGGATAACCGACTGCAAATAATAATAAGCAACACCACCACCATCCCTGACACCCAGCACGGAGTCACCCTCAGGGATTGGAGACGAAAAGGCACTTTCCAGCCTGTCTTTCACGTGAGGTTTCAAAGGTGGCCTCCGGGCATGTCTGTCATGCGCTTTCAGCCATGCACCCCATAAGTCCTGCCCCAAACTTCCACACTTGTGCCCCATGGCAAATATGTGTGTGAGGTCACGGAACAGAAGATCCAAAGATAGGACTGCCGTTGGGCACAGAGTGATCAAGGTGGTTCAGAAACACCTCAAACAGCCAGGTTCCGGTCATCCTGTCTGGCATCTTCATGTGAATGAGTGCCTCTTCAAATCCCAAACTCTCCATCATTCCCCACCCACACAGTCCTTTACCTGGGAAGCCGTGGATGCCCTTCGTGATGAACGTGGGATGGCTCTTTCTTGTCACCAGAGTCTCCATTGGTCAGGATGGGGCATGGCAGCATGATCGTGCCTCCCAGGGCCTCGACCTGCAGGTCCACAATGCCAGACTCCATTTTGGGAACCTCTTGCTGAGACGAGGTATGGCCACGTCGCCCAGATTGGTCTCCGATCCCTGGCCTCATGCAGCTTCCCACCTCGGCCTACTAGGGCACTGGACTGATGGCCATGAGCCATGGTGCCCAGGCTGTTCTCTCAGGTTCTGTCAGCAGGGGGACACAAAGCAATGTGATGGAATGGAGGTAACTGAATCCCGTGTGTCTGGGACCATGGACACTATCATGCATGACTCCATTGTTTGCATTCTGGGGAGCAACAGTGTTTCACAGGATGATCTGAACTCCCAGGTTCCAGTGGTCCCCTGCCTCAGGCTTCCAAAGCCACAGGCCGATTTTCTGCTTTTCCACCATCTTTTGGAAACTCTAGGCCCAGGGCTGGTGCCTCCTTCCCAAATGATCTCTGTTCATGTTAATCCCAACTCCATACACAAATGAATGCCCTTCTGTTTTACTCTTTTCCTTTTTTTCTATGAGTTGGAGTCTCACTCCATCACCCAGGCTGGACAGTGCTGGCTCACTCCCAGCCAACACATCCTTGGCCCGCCAGGCTCTGGCGAGCCTTTCCCTGACCTTCCCATGAGCCAGAATGACAGGCATGTGCTACATGTCTGGCTCATTTGGGATGGAGGATAGAGAT
>NW_006962898.1:0-639 GCF_000164805.1 Carlito syrichta
CTCCTATGTTTGGTGCACATATGTTTAGGATGGATATTTCTTGTTGATGGATTAAACCTTTTATAATTATGTAGCGGCCTTCTGTATCTTTTTTAACTTTTGATTGCTTGAAGCGTATTTTGTCTGAGATTAAGATCACGACTCCTCCTTTCTTTTGTGCTCCATTTGCCTGAAATTTACTTTGAGTCTGTGAGTGTCCTTTCTAGTGAGGAGAGTCTCTTGAAGGCAATAGATTGTTGCCTGGTGATATTTTATCCATTTTGCCATTCTATGTCTTTTCAGTGGTGTATTTAGTCCATTCACAATCAAAGTAATTATTGAAATGTGAGAGCTGATCCCTATCATAATGTTCTTACAGAGTTGTTTTTCTTCCTGTTTGTGTGTTGTCTTTCTTTTGGTTTTAGAGTTGGATCATGTGTGTTTTTAATCTTTTGCCTGTACTCTTGTGAAGAACGTTGTTGTTCTTTTTCCTTTTCTTCTGTGTTCAATATTTTCTAACGTTTTTCTTGTAGAGTTGGTCTTGTGGCAGCATAGGTTCTTAGGGATTGGATATCTGGGAAAAGATGTCAATTCTCCCTCACTGATGAAGCTTAGCTTGTCTGGGCAGATTATTCTTCGGTTGCAGTTGTTTATCTTTTA
>NW_006962899.1:0-688 GCF_000164805.1 Carlito syrichta
AGTGACACATATGGCTCAAGAATAAGCCATCTTAAAATATTGTACAGAAGCCAAGTATGGTGGCTCATGCCTGTAATCACAGCACTTTGGGAGACAGAAGTGAGAGGATTGCCTGAGCCCAGGGATTTGAGATCAGCCTGGGCAACTTAGCTAGACCTCATCTCTACAATAAATAAAAAATGTAGCTGGGCCTGGTGACTCATGCCTGTGTTCCCAGTTACTGGGGTGACTAAGGTGGAAAGATCTTCTGAACCCAGCATGTCGAAGCTACAGTGGCCATGAGGATGCCACTGCACTCCAGCCTGGGTGAGAAAGTGAGATTCCAACTAAAAAAATATGTGTATGACCTCCTTTTGTCAACAGTATCATGACAGGATGACTTCTGGCTATCAGCACAAGCATCAGGCTATTTGTTGTAAGTACTGACATTGAAAGAAAGACAAAAAATAAAGGGAAAAAAATTCCAGCATTACGGTGGGAAGAAACAACAGGGAAATTTTTAGACTTTTAATTCCTAACCTATATTATTGTTTGACCAAAAAAAAAAAAAAAAAAAAAGCTCTCAGTAGGTTCCTCAATATTTCACTATCATACTATTATATCTACAAAAATACATGCATTTTTGCCTCTTTTTCTTCTCTTATAACAAAGGGGATTAGTATCTACTCAGTCTCTCTGTCTCTCTATA
>NW_006962900.1:0-6540 GCF_000164805.1 Carlito syrichta
CTCCATTTGGGGCTTCAGGGAGAATTGAGTCTGAGGAAGATAAGCCCTAATAAACCAAGACTAATGGTTATTGGTTAAAAGTCAGTTAAAATTGACAGTCATAAACAATGGCACACAGACACTTCTTATATTTTGAGACAACTTTTAAAAATGTATGTTTATTAAGCCTTCTTGATGAGTAGCAAGACCTTTTCTTTGAACAGCAGTCTGTTGATTAGAGCTTCATTTTGTCTACTTTTTGCCTAAAACCACAAACATGATGCCTCGTCTTTGAGGTCCTATCTGGTTTCTTTACAGAGGAGAAAGAGTGTAAAACTCCTTGCTGGGTGTCACAAGGACTGGGTCTCCATCATCTGGCTATCTCTGGGCACAGTAGAGTGTAGGACAGCCCTTCTATGCCCACCTGAAGTTAGTTATGGCCACTTGACTTAATCGCGGCCAGTGGTCTGTAATAGAAGTGACATGTACCTCTTCATATTTTTTTTCCCTTCAATCTCAGGTACTGGCTAAAGTACAGATATTTTTGAACTATACACTAGGGCCTGAAGCAGAGCCCCTCCTAACTCATGATGGGCATGTCATGAGTAAGAAAAATCCTGTGTGAGACTTAAACCATGAGATTTGGGGACTATTTGTTACTGCAGCCTAACATATCATCCTAACTGACACACTTGGGACGTATTATGAGTACCATTTTATTCAAGGCTTCTAGATGTATTTAGATAACATATATATTTATTTAGTATTTCAGTATGGTCTCACTCAGACCTCATTCTACAAAAACTTTTGGAGGGTATTGCTTTTACTGTGGGATACCCAGGAACCCAGATCTTATTAATGATGTTGCTTTTATAGTGAAAAGGTGGAACTCCAAGGAGATAACAGAAGCTCCTATGAGAATGTTCATCTGAGCACCCAGAGGGCAGGAACAATGCTCTTCCCTTCTCTTATGACTTTCCCCTGTTGAAAGAAATAATTTGCCATGGCTCATGAACATCCCCAAACATTCCTGCTGGGTATGCTGAGAATTCAAGGCCCCAGCCACTCTTCACCTGGGCTATTTCTCAGGGTTGTGTTTGCTGTGAACAGCCTTGGGAGATACAGTAACATCTCCCACCAAGCAAAGAAGTGGATTCTTACCCTTACTGAAAAAGTCGCAAATCTCCCAAGCTCAGTGTTGCTCTCTTGTAATACAAACCACTAAGAGGCCTACAAATCATGGGCCCTTTGCCTTGACTTTGTGAGACTTGGGTATCATGGGAGAAACCAAGAAATCCTATGACACTGTGGTTACTGCTTCTGCTGCAAGTAATAAACTCTTTTGTCTCTGACCCAGAAATCTTGTATCTTTGCTTAATATCCATGAAACAATTATAGGCTGACTTGTTAGCTTGTAAATAGGGCAAAAATCTCAGACCTCACCCTGTTCCTAACACCCCCAACCCCAATTCAGTACAGGACTGGGCATGTCGTGGACTGACAGTAAGTCTATCTTGTGTTTTTACTAATGGATTGTGGGACCAGGGGGTCCCAGGACAGTCTCACTCCACATCTAATTCTCTAGGGAACTTTTTGCTTTCTGGGCCTTAGTTTTACCCTCTGCAATGGGAATAACAACCCAAGAACCTCAGTATATACTCAGGGCTGTTAGGTTTGGAAGTTTGAGGAAGATGACTAGGGTTCTCTGGTAATCACCACTGAATACTGTGTTCTCTTGAGATAATGTACCAGCAAACTTAGACTCCTCCCAGAGACAGGTAAGAGAAAGAAAGAACTAGTAGTCAGGGAGAAAGATGAACATGACCAGAAGAGGCCAGTTGACTGCAGAGTCTTCTACCCTTATGGTGGTATATGCAAACAGAATAGGAGTGTGCATGTTTTCAGGAGGCAGGGCTGGCCTGGATGCTTTCCAGGACTCTGTTTGACATGGGAGAAATGGCACCCACCTCTGGGAAGCTGGCGGGAAGGGCTTGCCCTAGCTTCTAGCTAAAGATTTGGGTTTGCTGTGTCAGAGCAGCAGCCGTGGCCTAACGGGGGTTGATGGCAGCCACAAACCACGTGAAGTGCATGTGCCATCGTTCCCTAGGCAGTGCTGAAGTTTGTTCCCAAACAAATACTAGCAAAGTGTGCATTCATGCATCTCACATTTCATAAATCTCAAAAAAAGTCACTTTGTGCAAAATTTAAGAAAAAAAGAAAGAGACAATGATTTGTTTGCATCTTCTACCATGGTGGCATCTTTGCTGTGCCTTCAGTCACTGTCATGTGGGAGCCTGTGTGCCCCTGCATTCCTCTGCACCCTCCAGGGAAGGAGGCTGGTGTAGGGAAGGCTGGTTTGCTTATGTTTACAGGTTGCATGGGAAGGTGTTGGGGAAGAGGGAAGTGATCTCAGCAAGCCTGGTGAAGTGGGAGGAGCTGGGAACCAGGAAAGGAGAGAATGAATGCGGGACACTGGTAAGGTCTACTTCTCAGTTGGGGATGGGGCAACTGACTGGCTGTGGGACTCCAGGACAGCAGCCATCAAGACCCCCATGTTCACTCAGCCATTATACCTGGCCAAAGTCTTTCTTTTCTGCAGAAGATTCTGGGAAAGATTACCCCTCCCTGTTTTGGGTCCCCAGGGATGGGGATCGAATCAGTTTCAGAAACCCAGTCAGGTCTCACCTTCCCAGACCCTCTCTGCCCCCTGCCAAGGAAGGGCCTGTCATGGGGAGAAGTATGACCCTCCTATGTCTGAGTCCTTATTTCACTTGCAACTGGGCACTAATCCAATTGCTGGCTCTAACCTAATTCTCCATTGTTGCTAGAGTCCTTATTAAAACTCCTGCCAATATTAAAACTCTTTTTATTTAATTGTGCAGAAGACAGATCCTCCTCAGCCGTCAGGTGGTAAATATAGAATAGTTGATGTGTAGCTCTAATTTCTTCTCTGGCAGGACTCCTGCAGCTCTGAGTAATTGGAGACTGGGATGCTCTGGAAGGAAGGAGACAGGAAGCAGGGAATAGGTGCAGGGCAGGGACTGGGACCTTGCCATTGTCAGGAGGTTACAGATCAAAGGGACTCGGTCAGTATGTTCATTTCTATAGGGCCAGTCATTTTTCTCCTGAATCTCTCATATTACCTGGTGACTGGGGACCTGAGATGTTGCATGAGAATCGAGTGTTCCTGCACCAAGGGTGACCAAGGGACATCATCCGCTGTGTAGTCAACAAAGTGTCATGGGATCTGCAAGTCACCAAGGAACCCCACAGAATCACAGCTTTTTGATACAGCAAGACGTTTTGTGATGACTACCGGCAACCCTCTTGCTTGGTGACCATGTGGTTTCCTAGCAAGGCAATGAAAGAGTTGATGACAGAGGACAGTCATCTTGATTTTCAGCCAAGGGAGGAAAATATGTGGCACATGGTGGTCACTATGTGTCCCTACAGGAAGAGGAGGGACAGTGACATCACAGTGAGGCCCCAGGAGCCATTAGCAGGCTCAGATTCCTCTCCCATACACTCAGCAAAAGATAAGGCCCTGGTCTAAGTTAGTGACCTCACACCTGGCCACCAAGGAAGAAAAAAGAATCCTAGGAAGAGCCACTGGGCACCAGACACTGACCTCTCTGGCAGCTCAGCCCCAACAGAAGCTTCCCGGGGGCTCACAGCTTCCAAGATTCCCTCATCCTCTGAAAAACATGGTGACCTGTTCCATCTCCTGAAGGTAGGGCTGCAGCTTCTTCTTGGCCACCATACTCAGCTGCCCTGATCTCCCAGCTCTTCAAGCCCATCCAGTGGTGAAACTGAACTTCGCCACCTCAGCTCCCTGACCCCCTTACCTCCACCCTCACCCCCTCATGGGGTGGAGCCAATTCTCCTCCCAGACTGGGACCTCAGGTAGCCTTTTCCTCCCTGCCTCAGAACAAGACAAAGATTCAGTAATTCCTGGGGTTCCTCTCTCCTGAGCACTTGGTAGATTATTGGGGGCACTATCCCTTCCTGGCTTCACCAACCCAGACTCCTCTGGGTAATCCTGTGCTCTCTGACTCCATTCCAACAGGCTCTTTCAAGATCTGCTCTTTCCATCCCTCATCAAGACTGGTTCTGCACCTGTACCTTCTCTACCTGCTGAGCCTGGATCCTTCAGGGGAGGAAGGAGACCCTCAGAGCTTAGGAGCTGCTGCATCTTTAGATCAGAAGGTCCTGAAGAAACTGGCCAAGGTGGTTTCCAAGACTCTGGTCAGGAATCTCATCACTATCCTTTGCATCAGAATTTCCTGCAGGTTCCTCCCCTCCATGGCTCCTGCATTTTCCCAAAAAACAGCATCAGGGCATGTGACTGCTGGAAACACCAGCCCAGATGATTCCAGTCACAGGACTCCTGCATGCCAGAGCCAGAATATCCAGGACAGCTCTGCTGCCTGACCCTCTCTGTTCAGATAAGGAAATTGAGGCCCAGAGACAGTGTATAGGAGGGCGTGTTTACTCAGGTTCATGCAGTGACTTCATGCTGGGACTTTGGCTTCCTGGCTTCAGTCTGGACTCTGAATTTTTCTATTCCTGTAGTCAGAATGACAGAGTGCCAATTCCAGCTCTGTCCTCTGTCAGCTGTCTTACCTCCAGCAAGTTGCCCGGTATGTCTGGGCTTTAGTTTCCTCATTTGTGAAATGAGAATGACAGTGATATCTGCCTCATGAGGTCACATAAAAATCCATTTAGATACACTCCCCCAAGCCCCTACACAGCATCTTGCTATGGCAAGTGAGAATTAGCTATCACACAAAATTCAGCTCCATCGGATCGAAAATTTCTCTTCAAACCAATGTAAATCGTAATGAGCATTAGCTATTCAAACAATTAGAAGGTATTTAATTTACTCCCTCAGAAAATTGAAGGATTTTGTGTCAGGGGACTATTTGGATGACTTTTCCAGAAAGAGAAGACTGTGCAGATGTTTTTTTTTTCCCTCCATAGAAAAATTTCCCAGCACAGAACACAGGGAACCTTGCCTTAAATTTGTCCCCAGGGAGCAGAAGAAGCCATCAAAATCAGACTACTACTGGTTCTTCTCTGGAAGGTCTCCAGAAGTTCAGGATTTCCCTGACCTGCAGCCCACCCTGGATCTCTGTACAGTGGTATCAAGGGTTGTGGGAATCCCTGCTCCCCATCCCAGGAGGCTTTGGAGCAATGACTGTGTCCTGTAGTTCAAGGCTTCCATCAAAATGCTGATGCTTACCAGAGCTGGGGCTAGAAAATACCTCACTCACCACATTGAATGAGTGCCCCAAACTCAGTAATCAAGATAAATAGTCTTAATGTCACATATTTAAAAATCAAAATTAATTACAAAATGTGTGATGAACGAAATCTCAAAGTTTTAAATAAGGGCAGCACCTGACTCTGTGTCTGCAGGTCTCTGGGAGCCAGTGTCTCTCTTGCCTCACTCCACCCCAGCCCCAAGTCTTGGGCTCTGCCCAGACCAGTGGAATCAGCTTCTCTGGGAGGGGATCAAGATGAGAATACTTGGGAAAGGCTCCACAGGTAATTCTGCTATGCAGAGGGTTGAATACTCCTGCTCTGAAGGAAATAGTCAATGAAGGTCTGAGGGCCGCTGAGAGGAAGGGATGGGAGAGGCCACATGGTTCCTCAACAAGGGACTGCAACAGTTTAAGAGTTTTGTGCAAATTAACTCTAAATGGATCACAGACCTAAATGTAAAACCTCAAACTGTAAGAACCTTAGAAAATGTAGGAGACACTCTTATGGAAGTTGGAACTGGCAACCAATTCCTGATCAAAACCCGAAGTGCCCAGGCCATAAGAAATAAGGTAGACAAGTGGGACCTCATTAAACTTACAAGCTTCTTCAAAGCCAAAGAAACCATCAAGAGAGCAGGGAGACAGACTGGGAAAAAATATCTACCATCTCCATGTCTGACAAAGGCCTAACATCAAGGATCTACAAGGAACTCAAACGTGCTAAAAAGAAAAAAACAAACAGCCCCATTACAAAGTGGGCTAAAGATATGAACAGACACTTCTCAAAAGAAGATACAAGCAGCCAACAGACACATGAAAAAATGTTCAGCCTCACTAGTCATCAAGGAGATGCAAGCTAAAACTACACTGAGATACCACCTAACTCCAGTCAGAATAGCCTTCATCAATAACTCAAAAAATAACAGATGTTGGAGAGAATATGGTGAAAAGGGAACACTTATACACTGTTGGTGGGAGTGTAAACTAGTACAACCTCTTTGGAAATCAGTGTGGTGATTCCTAAAAGTTCTAAAAATTGACCTTCCAAATGACCCCACAATCCTCCTACTGGGAATATACCCAGAAGAACTCAAGTCACTCTATAAAAAAGATACCTGCACACGTATATTTATCGCAGCATTATTCACAATAGCAAGAACATGGAACCAACAGTACTGCCCATCAAAAGGGGACTGGATTTTAAAAAATGTGTTACATATAGCCAATGGAATATTATGCAGACATAAAGAAGAACAAAATCATGAACTTCACAGCAACCTGGATGGAATTAGAGTTT
>NW_006962900.1:6746-6977 GCF_000164805.1 Carlito syrichta
CAACAAAGCAATGTGCTCTGTCTTTGAGGACTCTCTGCTCCACTCCAGAAAACTGGGGTCTTTCTCTCTGCTCATCCCCATCCTACACAGACTTCCAGGCCTGGTTCATGTTCTCTCTCTCCCAGGAAGCCTTTCTCAGCACCTTCAGTTCAGGGGTCTCTCTGTTCATTGGCCCCATAAACACACATTTGAGATCCTATTAGGTTCCAGGTAAGGTTATGAACACAAAGG
>NW_006962900.1:7121-12604 GCF_000164805.1 Carlito syrichta
ACACACACACACACACACACACACACACACACACACACACACACACAGCTGTACATGGGGGATTCAGGATGATAACAGCACATAATTAAAGTGAAATGTTACAGGAAGGTTTGGAATGTCAAGCAGCAATGTTTGGTCCATCTTTTCCAAGTTCAGTCTCTCTTTGATGTTTTAGTCACCCTTAATTCTCCTGGGTGTTTGCTTCCTCTAGTATTTAGCTCCATTTTTCTCGATATGTGCTTACATAGTGTTTTTTGTTGTTGGGTTTTTTAAAAAAATTGTCAATTTGGGGCATTAGCTTTTGACTTCCTGCCATGATAAATAACATGTAAATCTCCCCTCCCTCTTCTGCTTCCTCTCCCTCCATCCTCTCAGCATCATTATTTTCCAATTTTTTATTGAACAAAAGCACTGCTGAGTCAAGTTGTATGTCATTATTATGCATTCTTTGTTACACAACCCTTCCTTTTATGCTGGAGTTAATGACCCCCTTTTCTATTTGTCCAATGTCTAGTATTTATTGCTAATTTATTCTAACTGCTCCATGTTTCTGCCTCAGGCTTATCAGTAATCTTCTCCATTCAACTCAGTGCATTGTTTCATTTTCCACTCTATTCTGTGGCTCTTATCTGGACTCATTGCTTGCTGGGCTTGACATGCGACTGTCCGCTCAGGACATCCATCTTCACACTGAGATATACCTTCACTGCCCTTCCAGGTTAAGTTCCTCATTTCTAGAATCTCTTTTCTTTCTCTCCCTTAGTTTGTTCCCTGCTTTGGTGGCATATAATGGGGACCCCCCAAAATTCCAGAATTTATTTGCAAAAAACTGGGTATTTATTCTTACATGTTTAAGCTTCAGTCACCTTCAAAGCACTCTCTTTCTGATGCAATACACTTATTGAGACATTTTTCCCACTGCCATAACCAGTTTTTGAACTAATCAGTTTTGATACCTTTTAATGCTCTTGCTGTTTTTCATTTCATCTTTTCCACATTAGCAAAAAGTTTCCCTTTGAGGACTTTTTTCATTGGGGAAACAAATAAACAAAAAAGTCATTTGTGGTGAGATCGGGTGAATAGGGAGGGTGGGGCACGGGGGTCATGACTTTTTGGTCAAAAACAGCAGGGTGTGGGTAGGTGCATTGTCATGATGAAAGAACCAGTCACCTGTTTTGCCACAACTTGGGATGTTTCTTCTGCAAATCATGACACAACCTTCTCTAAACCTCCAGATAAAGACTTGGTTGACTATCTGATCCAGAGGAACAAATTCTCAATGTACTACAAGAGAACCATCCTCCAAAAAGATGATTCCAGCTTTTTTGGGTCCTCCCCTCATACACCCTCTCATCCTTTCTGAGAAAGAGAGCACTGGAGGCAAAATGTTCAGTCCTTTTATCTCTGAAAATGTCCCTATTCTCTTCTCACACTTGATTGATGGTTTCCCAGAGCAGGAAAATCTGGGTTGGAAATACTTTTACTTCAGAGTTTCAAAGGTTCTGTCCATAGTCTTCTAATTCCCAGAGCTACTAAAGAGTAACCCAATGACATTCTTATTCTTGGCCTTTGTTACTTACTTTGTCACTTTGGAAACTTCTCAGATCTCTTCATTACCCTTCATATTCTTGTGTGTGTATCTTGTTTCATCCATTGTGCTGGGCACTGTGTGGGCCCTTTTAGTCTAGAAATCATGTATTTCCATTCTGGTGAATTTTTATGAGTACTTTGGTATTCTCTTTAATCAGGTGTTGGAATACCTATAATAGAGCTCTAATTTATTTTTGTTATTTTTTTCCTCTATATTCCATAACTTTTTTAAAATTTGTTTTTTTCTGGATACATTTCTTATACTTTATTTTCCACTTTTCTATTGATCCTTGAATTGATCATTTATCTCTTTCTTTTAATTTCCAGTAGCTCATTTTTTTCTTTATTCCTTCTTCGAAGAATCTTTGTGTCTGAATGCAATATATATATATATATATATATATATATATATATATATATATATATAGAGAGAGAGAGAGAGAGAGAGAGAGAGAGAGAGAGAGAGAGAGAATGTTCATCTTGGAAATCAGGGGTATCCAAATAGGAAAAGAGGAAGTCAAGTTATCTTTCTTTGCAGACAACATGATACTATACCTCAAAAACCCAAGAGAATCTGTCAAAAACCTCCTTGCACCAATAAAGGACTTTGGCAAAGTCTCAGGGCATACAATAAATGTGCAAAAGACAGTCACATTCCTATACACCAGCAACAAACAGGCAGAAACCAAAATAAAAAGCACAATCCCATTCACAATAACCACAAAAGAAAAAAAGAAATACCTTGGCATCTTCCTAACCAGAGAAGTGAAAGAACTTTACAACACAAAACTACAAAACACTGCTCAAAGAAATCAAAGATAATACAAAAAAGGGAAAAATATTCCATGCTCATTGGCTGTGAGAATCAACATTGTTAAGATGTACATCCTACCCAAGGCAATCTACAGATTTAATGCAATACCCCTTAAATTACCAGCAGCATTCTTCTCAGACCTGGAAATTACAATACAGGAATTCATATGGACACAAACATAAAAGACCACGAATAGACAAGACAATCCTCAGCCAAAAAAAAAAAAAAAAGAGGGAGCTATCACACTTCCAGACTTTAAACTTTGTTATAAAGCTACAATAATCAAAACACCCTGGTTTTGGTACAAGAACAGGCATATAGACCAAAGAAACAGGATAGAGTTTCCAGAAGCAAAACCTCAATTTCTCAACCAACTCATCTTCTACAAAGCCTCCACCACCAAACACTGGGGAGAGGAGAACCTATAGAGTAAATGGTGCTGAGAAAACTGGCTGTCCACACATAGAAAATTAAAACAAGATCCCTATCTATCACCATACACAAAAATTAAATCTAAATGGATCAAAGGCCTAAATGTAAAACCTCAAACTGTAAGAACCTTAGAAAATGCAAAAGGCACCCTTTTGGAAATTGTGACTGACAACCAATTCCTGATCAAAACCCCAACTGCCCATGCCATAAGAGATAAGATAGACAAGTGGGACCTCATCAAACTGAAAAGCATCTGCAAAGCCAAAGAAACCACCAAGACAATGGGGAGACAACCCACAGAATGGGAAAAAATATTTGCCAACTGTATTTCTGACAAAGGCCTAACATCTAGGATCTACAAGGAACTTAAATGTGCTGAAAAGAAAAAAACAAAACAAAAGTCCCATTACAAAGTGGGCAAAATATGTGGATAGACACTTTTCAAAAGAAGACATAGAAGGCTGGGTGTGGTGGCTCAGGCCTATCATCCCAGCACTTTGGGAGGCTGAGGTGAGAAGATTGCCTGAGCCTTCAGGTTCAAGGTCAGCCTGTGCAACATAGTGAGACCTCGTCTCTACAATAAATAAAAAAATTAGCTGGGTGTGGGAGCGCTCCTGTAATTCCAGCCACTTGGAAGGCTGAGGTGGAAGGATCACCTGAGCCCAGCTGGTCGAGGCTGTGTTGGCTAGGAGTGTGCTACTGCACTCCGGCCTGGGTGACAGAGTGAGACTCCAACTCAAAAAAAAAAAAAAAAAAAAGAAAGAAAAAGAAGACATACGAGCAGCCAACAGATACATGAAAAGATGCTCAGCCTCACTAGTCATTAAAGAAATGAAAATTAAAACCACACTGAGACACCACTTAACTCCAGTCAGGATGGCCATCATCAATAACTCAAAAAACAACTGATGCTGGAGAGGTTGTGGGGAAAGGGAGCACTTTTACACTGTTGGTGGGAGTGTAAACTCGCACAACCTCTGTGGAAAATAGTATGGTGGTTCCTAAAAGATCTAAAAATCGACCTCCCATACAACCCCGCAATCCCCCTACTGGGAATATATCCAGAGGAACTAAAATTACTCTATAAAAAAGATACCTGCACATGCATATTTACTGCAGCATTATTCGTAGTAGCGAAAACATGGAACCAACTGTGCTGCCCATTGAAAAAGGACTGGATTAAAAAAATGTGATACATATTCACGATGGAATATTACACAACCATAAAGAAGGATAAAATTATGAACTTCACAGCAACTTGAATGGACTTAGAGTCCATAATACTGAGTGATCTATCACAGAAACAAAGAACTGAGTATCACATGTTCTCACTCATGTTCAAGTGGACCTTGAACAATTATCGTAATACTATAAGCAAGGGATTGGCAGTAGTGGAAACTGCCAGGGGAGGTGGGGCGGGATTGTCAGTAGTGGGAAACTGCCAGCGTGAGGGGTGGGGTGGGATTGGCAGTTGAGGGAAACTTCCAGGGGAAGGTAGGGGACACCTCATCAACAAGGGTACCTGCATAATGAACATTTGTATACCTAACCCTGAATTGTACCTCACATTTTTCAAATAAAGTTTTTGTTTTTTAAAAAAGAATGCTTATCTTGGTTTCTGTTGTTGTTGAAGCTTTTTTCTGTTCCCTCCGTTGTCTCTATTTTCTCTATTTTTTTTTTTCAGTTTATTTGTTTGGGTGTTGCTTTTGAATGTTGGATGATTTTCTCAAATGTCTGGTGATGCTTGTTAGCCTGTTGCAGTTAAAAGAGTCTCCCAGACCTGATTGAAAGTTCTATGTGCCTGGGCAGGGCAGGGCTATGACAGGCCTCAGATGGCAAACCTGCCTTTTGGTCAGATGTCAGATTTTGTTTATCTTTCTTTATGGGCTTGTTCAGGTCTCCTGAAAATAATATAACATCTTGCCTGCATGGGAGATGGTGGCCTTTTAGAATGCAGGGGGAGTAGAGGAGAAACACTTGGGAGATGTTTCAGAGGCAAAATCCACAGGACTTGTTTTATCCTGAAGTTAGTACATTTTTTGTTTGTTGCTTACTCAGCTTTCCATATGCCCATTATGGATGCTGCCAAACTGCTCAACAAAACCTAAGACAACTCTCCATTCCGCTAACCTCCTCAGATAATTTATCAGTTTTATGCGTTTCCTTTTTTCTTTTGGAGACATGCCCCTTAGAGCTTTCTGATCCTACCTGGAAGGGCTGCTCTTCAGGTCTCCCCAGTTGTCATTCTAGAACTGTCTTTTTCCATTTTTCTGAGGATTGCCTTCTCTGCTCATTAGTTGATGCCACCATGTCCTGGGTCCATGTCTTCTTATTTCTTGTCTAACTTCTTTGTTTGGAGGAAGTTACTGGTGCACATTCTCTAGTAACTTCCTAAGAAATATACATAGGTAAATTTTGTGTACCCTTGAGTGTTTAAAAAGGTATTTATTTTTGTTGCCTCTTTGTTTTGTTAGATACTTGTTGGATAGTTTGGTTAGGTATGGGATTCTAGGTTACAAGTAAATTTCTTTTAAAATATTTGAAGGCATTGCTTGGTTGTTTTTGAGTTTCCAGTGTTGCTGTTGAAATTCTAATGCCATTTTCAGTCCTTGTCCTTTGTCCTTTGTATGAGACCCACTCTCCCCTT
>NW_006962901.1:0-10617 GCF_000164805.1 Carlito syrichta
GAGCAATTATAATACTATAAGAAAGGGCTTGGCAGTACCGTCTCATTAGGCGGAGACAGTATTGGAAATTGAGAGAAACTGCTAGATGAGGGAAGGGCACAATTCATCAACAAGGGTATCTGCATAGTCAAGGTTTGTATGCCGTGCACTCAATTGTACCCAACATCTGTTTAAAAAAAATCATTGGAATAAAATCCAAAAAAAGATAGATAAATAGATAAAATCTACTGCTCTTTGGGTGTACCAAAATAATCTAACAGACTCTTAGGATCTGTAGATCGCTAAGAAGAAAGGAAGAAATTCAGACCTAGTGTGAAGGTTTCAGACACCACAAACAATGATAGTGTTTACTGGGGAGGGTGTTAGCCTCTCTATCCCAAGTATGTGAAGCATAGTTATGGCAGCTATTTCTTCTAATGAGGAGACAGCCACTCACAGTTTCAAAATATAATGTAAGATAAAATAAAGTAATCAAATACAGTAAGAAAACAGGGAAACATAGTCCAAATCTTAGAGTCAATATCTTTTTTATGTTTGCCTAAAAGCTGCATTATGATAGTTGGTACTCATATGTTGGGTGCATATATGTTTTGTATGGGTATTTCTTATTGATGTATTGAACCACCTATATCTTTTTTTTTGAAGTTTTGATTGTTCAAAGTGTACTTTGTCTGATTTTATGATCATAATTCCTGCTTTGCTTTGTTTTCTGGTCACCTGAAATTGTGCTTCCCATCCTCTTACTTTGAGTCTCTGAGTGTCCTTTCTGGTAAGATGAGTCTCTGGGAGACAGTATATTGTTGCCTCGTGATATTTTACCCATTTTTTTTCCTTTCTATGTTTTTTCAATGGTGAATGTATTCCATTCGCATTCAGGTTAATTGAATTGCAGGAGTTTATTCCTATTGAGGCTCTTATATTTGTTCTTTTTCCTGTTTGTTTGTAGTCTTTCTTTTAATTTTTGGGAAGATTCATGTGTGTTTTCAATCTTTTTCCTGCACTCTTTTAACAACTTTGTGGGATTTTTTTTCATTTTTTCTCTGTTTAATAATTTCTTAAGTGTGTCTTTTAGAGCTGATCTAGAGGCAGCCTAAGAACTTAGGGATTGAATGTCTAGGAAATATTTTAATTTTCCCTCCCTACTAATGAAGCTTAGTTGGGTAGGTTTTTCTTGGTTAAAAGTGTTTATCTTTGAGAAGTTTGACGATTGCTTCCAAGATCTCCTTGTCTGAAGTGTTTCTGTAGATAAATCTGCTACTATTCTAACTGACCTTCCCCAGTAAGTAGTCTGACATTTTTTATCTTGCTGCCTTTAGGATTTTTTCTTTTATACCTACTTTGCTTAGGTGAATTATTATGACTCTAGGATTTCGTCTTCTTATTTGTTGTGTCACAAGGGTTTTCTGAATCTCTTGTGTTTGAATGTTCACATCACTGATGAGATGAAGGAAGTTTTCTGAAATTATTTCATGGAGTTTTTGTTCCAGTGTGATCTCTGTCTCTCTCTCTGCCCCAGGAAGTTCAATTACTGTTAGTTTTCCATCTTGGAATAATGACTAATCTCTTGAAGGTTTTGTTCTGTTTTTATAAGTTTCTTTTCCATGTTTTTGACATTGTGAGTCGGTTCCATATTTTGGTCCTCAAGCTCTGAGATTCTTTCTTCTGATTGGATATTTTGGCCTTTTAGTCTTATCAGTTTGCTACTTATACAATTCTCAGTATTCTTCACTGCCCTTATCTCAGTTATCATCTACATCATTATTTCTTCTTGTCTCTCATCGATTCTATTTATTCTATTAATATCTTGACATCTGGGCTTGTAGTTTGACACCAGTCATTCTGGGGGCTCTTCAGTTTTTGTGATGTGAAGTATGTTTCTCAGTGTGTGCCTCCCAGGGGTCTTTGTGAGACTTATATCCTTCTTTTGTTTTTGCTTTCTTTGTGTAGATTTTATTCCCTCCTCGACTTTTTTTTTCCTCATTTTAGTATTTGAATGTTCATATCACTGATGAGATGAGGGAGGTTTTCAGAGTTGTTGTGTTTTCTTTAACTTCTGTTTGCTCAGTCTCTTATTTTTCTCATTTGGATCATCTGACATTTTATGACTGAAGCTGGACTGTGTTTTGAGGGACGGACTTTTTAGCAGTTTTGAGATTTAATTGGGTGGGTGATGTAACATCTCTCTGCATATCCCAGTAGCCACTGACATGTGTGTGGTCACCCTGGAACCCGCTTCCTACTGACTTATAATCTTTCCAAGCAGTGGGGTATAGGTTTGCCCCCTGGAAGGAAAATCAGGCAAAAAAAAGAAAAACCATGGGAAAATGAAGGAGGGGGACAAGAGGAAGGTGGAGAGAGAGGAGAGTAAGAGGAAAAATGGGCAAATATGCCATCTAACCCATCAAAAGAGCCACATGTACAGAAAACGATAACTAAAACATACAGATAATCACATAAATACACAATCTAACAAACACCTGCCTACTGAAGTATTCTTACCATGCACAAACCACAAGTCTGAGAAATAGAAATAAATCAGTAAAATAACAGAAAAAATGCAAGTTTAAAACCTTATCAAAACCAGAGATAAAGGAAAAAACACAGTATAGCACCACAAACAAACAAAATGGGCAAAACAAACAGAGAAAAAATAAAAACAAAGAACCAAACTCAAACTGACGTCATTCCTGTAAGTCCATAATCCTTTCAGGTCTGATTTCTAGCACCTCTATATATGGTAGCTTGCAGCTTGAATCAAATGTCCAGGCCTACTTTAGAAGGAGGGTGGATCAGATCTGTATGCACACTGGTTGCTCTCTGCCAAGTCTGCCACTCAGATCTGACCTGTTTGTGTCCAATTCTGTATAGGAGAGGAGATTCTGTCTCTACCTGTTTGATGAGATTACCTTAGGTGCCATGTTGTAGGCTAGATGGAACTGGGCAGGGCATTGAAGTGATCTGATGGTTCTGGGACAGAGAAAATGACTGGTGAGTATTTCCTCACCACGCATTGGGTTCCTCTCTGGCTCTCCCCATTCCTCTCTCTCCGCTGATCAGATCTGAGGCTCCCGCAGATATACTGCATGAGGTGATGGAGTATGTCAGGCTCCAGGTGATTAGACTCAGCCAGTTTCAATATTCTCTTTTCAAGAGCAGATGACCCTGCCTGCCATGCTCCTATCTCAAGGCAGTGGGAACTTGCAGTTGCCCTCAGAATGGTGTCCTGGTGAATGAACCTGGAGTCTTTCCCCAGATGGGCTTTCACTCTCCTCCCAGCACATGCCTACAAATGCAAAAAGTTTTTATGGACTCTTTTTTTGTGGAGACACTCACAGTTCGGCCTGTACAGTCACCTCTTAAGCTCCACTAATAAAAACCACTATTTTAAATGCCAATGTTAGCTTTTTGATGCTAATTGGGTCATATATATCATGGACTACTTTGCATATCACAGGGTTTTAGCTCCTTCAGAGAATCCACAAGAAGCCTATATGTCTCTGTATGTAGGTCCTCTACCTTTCTCACAAGGCATGTGACCCTTAGTTGCTGTTCTTTGCATGTTCTCTCTCCTGTGGCACAACCACCCTGCCCTCAGTGGGTAAATCTGGTGATCCCTAGAGTGCCTCCAGAGCACCAGTATGTGCCTCAGTTGAGAAGGATTTTTGACATTCTCAGCACTCTTTTCTCTATGTGTGTGTCTTGCACAGTAATATATGGCAGTGTCTGAGGCCTTCAAGATTCTCCACTACATGTTGGCAAATTTGTCAGAGCTGTCTGCAGATAGTGGTGTGGCCTTGGAAGGTTGGCCTGTAGTGGGTATCTGAGTCACTAGAATCTATCATCTTCATACACACCAGAATTTTCACGCATTTGGCACAACTACCTGTGCAGTGGCCAATAAAGCTACATCCAGAATTCTTAGAGGACATACTCAGAAACTCCCCAGACATTTTCAGTCCTGTCCCAGACTGCACCAGCTTCCCCTGGGCACAGACACTTGTGCAGGATACACAGTACTTGAATCAGTGCTTCCCCATGCCTAGCCACATTGTGACCCAGGATCTAGGTGAGACTACCTGGGAGAACACTCAGGAGGAGGGTGACGTGGTTGACAGACCCCATGCTGGAGATGGACAGAAAGGGAGACACTGAGATCCCCGGGTAGTCAGTGAGACTGACTCACTTTGGGGACAACCCAGAGCCTAAATGGGAAGTTAAACTACTGATTTTGCATAATTATCGCCCAGTCATTCCAAAAATACACGTCTGGATACATAACTAAGAATCCTAGAGGCAGGTTGCTAGCCGACTTTTGCTTTTTTCAGGGGACGAATAAGGTCACAGTAGTGTCACGACCTGCCATTCACATGCTGCCATATTCTGATTTATGTCACTGTAGGACCAGATAAAAGATGTATCCAACACCATCTTCTGGTTACCATGAGCAATCCATAAGAATCTACTTGGAATTCATTGTGTTTAAAACAAATTGCCAATCTCTGATGGATAAACCTGAGAATGGTCAGAAATAGAGAATTCTTATACATATATGTCTGTTAACAAGGACTGTCACAAAAGACTTTTCTTCACAATTGATATTTTTCCCATCACTGTGAATATGTGCTGGTCATCCAGTTGAAGTCAGAACAATTGTCCCTAGTTCAACAATCTTCATCTTTATTAATTTGCCATATTTTACCTGTGAATGTTCAAAATTTAAAAAAACTTTATTTTCACTTTTCTTGGTGTAAGATAATCTGTTCTTCTCTTCATTTTTAATGATAATTTTTCATTTGAGTTTCTGAATTCCTCCAGAGAAAAATTAACAGAAAATATGTGTTTATGTACCCAAAATGCTAGAGGACTTGAAAGGATCACAATTTTTACAGTCACTCTTATTAGTGTATTTTTAGGACCTTGGTGTCTACTCTTTTACGGCCTTCCTTAATACTATTCATTTATACCCTTTTACACATATCTGCATCATGGAGTGTGTCCCTGGTATATTTCCTTTACCACAGTATATTTCATGATGTGGGTAAGGAGCATATTAGATGATGACCATGGTTATCATCATAAGGCTAAATACAGCGGGACTTGTGTATATAGTACCAGCCTCTACATTTGGAAAACCAGCTTACAATTTCTAAGATTGGGGAGATCCTCATTCTCTGGGTAAATTGATCTTATGCAATCTGTTTTTCAGTGATCCACGAATGCTATCCATCAGGAGATGCTTGCTGTGTATTAGGATCAGCTGTGCCATGTGCAATATTTCTATTGGAGCCATGAGTCCAACACCCATCATAAATTGTTCCTCCTTTCTTCTGCTCAAAGAGGCAAGCAGATGCTGCTGCATTAGTCATTCTCACAATACACTGGTAAATATCCATTATCTGAAATGCCAATTAATGTCACTAATTACATAAAAAAGTTCAAATTTTCCACACTGTTCTCCTTGCTCTAAAGGACTATCTGATTCCATATCCTGGGATAAATTCTGGGCTGACGTTGTTTGATGTGTGTTATGTGTGTTCCAGGATAGCTGTCCTCTTTCTTGGTTGACAGGTGTATACCACCTCACCTCAGTGGGCACAATGCAGTGTTGACTGAAAGTTTTTTTCATTTTAGTGAGCAAAAATGTGAATTACTTCACATTATTTTTCATGCTTTTATTTTGAAGAAATACATTGTTTGGGAGCTGGTTGTATAATTTTTAAATTCCATTGATGAGTTTTAACTTCTACTACTTTTTGGAGTGCCTATTCTGTCTCATGACATGAGATGCTATAGCAAGGCAGGCAACTTCATCCTCAATCTGTTCATCCTTTGATATTAGACACAATGCCTCAGACATATGTCTCTGAGTCATGGGTTCTCTAAGAAATCGTACTGATTCTGTTACTGTGTCCAGACCATCTTCATTTTCCCTGATCAATAAAAATACAGGACTCCAAACAAGCTGTTATATTCACGATTAGAGCAGAATACAACAAAAGCATATACATATAAATAAGTAAAGACACTATAATAAAGTCTCTGATAAACCAGGCACCAGTTCTCTGATGTCGTCTTCCCGTAGAGTCTCACATACATGTTGAGTTGTCTTAGCAGTATCTTAGATGATATTATGACTTCATTCCAGAACGAGATTAAGAGGGAATAGGGGCTTAGGAATCTGAAATCCTAGAAGACTTGAAGGGATCACCATTACTCCAGTCAACTCCTGGTACTGCAGTTGTAGGGCATTTGTGTCTTCCCCTTTACTAACTTCTTTAATATCATTTCTTGATACCAATTTTAAAATGTCCACGTTCTCTGGGTGAGTATAAGTTTCCTTCACACATGGTAAATGCATGTGTGAAGCATTTACCACAAAGGAAGTTCCCCTGAGGATTAGTATCCAGTGGTGTTCATTAGAGTCCATCACAAAGGTATATTGCATCTGCATAACTGACCTGCCATGCTCAGACAACAGCCTTCCAGAGAAAAACAGGTGTTCCTGCACCCACAATCAATGTGTGCCAACACCTACAATCAATTAATTGAAAATGTTAATAATATATTATTGAACATATCATGAATATGTCAAATAATGTACAGGTTTACACATGAAAACTTTACCTTATACAGTGGGTAAGACTTTTAAAAAACTTCAGGAAAACCATGCCCACTAGTTGACATGGATGAATCCCAAGAGAAGACTGTCTTAGAACCTATCAGGGTTCGCAAAGCCCAGAAACACACAATTAACACTTTCCTGTGTATGAGTTCAGGTTATATGGCATAAGGCTGTTAGAATAAAAGATAAGTACTGAGACAAGGGACGAGGAAAACACTACAAAATTAAGGCCCCATAAGAAACAATATGAATGGGACATGAGACTGAAAACCTGTGGATGAACAATGATGGACAAAAGAGACTCAACATAAAACAAGGCAGTGAGGGTCTCCTGAGTAAAGCATGCACACACAAGTCTTGGGTGCAGTGGAATGGGGGAGATATTAGATGGAGGCATTTCCAAAAGAGCAGGTACAGATAATAGGTATAACTCATATCCCTCCTGGGCTTGCATCCACATATATCAAAGATAAGATTAAGTAATTTTCCTACCCTGACAGAAATGACTGAATCTCAGAATGAGAAAGACGATGAGGGGTGTCCCAAGTAATGGAAACAGAGCCTGAAAGCAAGACTCCTGCCCTCACACATGCCTACCTTAGCTCTGTTCCCACAGTTTGCAGATATAATACTCCTACTCTGATGGGAGCTATGGTCCCCTCAGAAGATATTCTGACGCCTTCATCTGAGTGTAACAAGAATCTGGAATTTGCAAACAGAGTCTCAAAGTTTCATCAATGTTTCCAAAATGTTTTAGGGCAATAAAATAAATAAATTAACAGAAGACATTTTAAAAGCACAAAAGTCAACAGAATTCCATGTTTTATTTTTTGGGGAAAACACACTCAAGAATCCCTTAAGAAGACTAAAACAAGAGAGGATCCTACTCAGATATGAGAAGGAACTTAAAAAGAAAATATTTTTCGAAGGACAGATGTTTTGTAGGACATGCTTCTCCCACTAGGCAAGTATTCTTTGAAACTATCGCCAATAGTGTATTAGCTAGTGATGTTCTGAGAGGCTGCATATAGATTCACTGAAGAATATTTGAAGATTTTTTAAAAGACATTTTTCCATTTTGTGATGGGTGATTTTCAAGTAAACCTGTCTGTACTCTGTTTAGCACACTGATGAAAATTGGCATGACCCGGAAAACCTTTCCTCCTATTCACCCAATCTAGTCCTGAGTGGTTTTTTCTTCCCCCAAATGGAAAAAGTCCTCAAAGGGAAATGTTTTTTGTGTGTGAAAGGGATGAACAACACTGGCAGAAGCACTAAAAGGCATCATAATTAAATCATTCAAAAACTGTTTTGAGCAGTGAAAAAACTCATATAGGTTTATTGCATTAAACTCAGAGTAAACTGAAGATGACTGAAATTGAACATGTAAATTAAATACATAAATTTTTCATAAATAAATTCTGGGTTATGGGAATACTCCCTCATCCACAGTATCAGAAATAAAAGGAAATGATTTCTCACTGATGCCACTGAAATTCAGAAGAAGTTCTAGAGGGACCCTGATATTATTCAATGTTACCTACAGCTGCTCAGGTATCTATGAGGCTCTTGTCTGAGCATCTAGTAAGTGAATTGGAAACAAATGCTGGGGCTCTCATGTTCTGAAAACCACAGTAAAATTCCCAAATAATCTGTTTTTGTCAAAGTTGTTCTTCTCTGTGACTAATTCAGTATATTCTGAAGTTAGAATCTTGCAAATACAGAAAAGCTTTTCTCTTCCCAACTTTGCAACCCAATAAAAAAAAGAAACAAGTCACCAAAATGGAGATTATAATATTAATTCTTTTAGTGATGAGAAAATGTTAATAATAGAACTGTGTTCAATAGCATCGCTGTGTCCAAATTCAGAACACACAGTATGATCTTGGGAGCAATCACTCTCAGGGGAGGTTCCCACATAGGAAAACAACCATATCTGTACAGTTGCACGTGAGGTGTACATAATCAATTCCTATCTAGATTCAGCAGAAGAAGCAGCTTTTCTCCTATTGTGGGAAGTAAAGAAATTATGCTTGGCAAATAACAACCTACTAAACTTTGCTGTACATGATCAGAAATAAAAAATATGAGAAAATATGATCTTACCCTAGCTTTAACAATTCCTCAAGAAAAAGGCAGTTCTGTGTGAGACCACCCTCAGAATTAAAGTGTGATTCAATAAGGATTAATGTAGTTTCCGCAATTATTTTCAGAGTACATTCATTATTCTATATGCCATCCGCGAGTATAAAAAATGTTTTAATGTTTAAAAATTCATAATCAGTGTTGTTTTCCTAAAAAATTACCTCCCATGTCTCCAACAACAGGCAGCCGCATGGACCAGGAACTCAGTGCACATCTCTGACATCAATCACCTAGTTTGTAAAAAGTCGTATATTCTGGGAGCAGTCCCCTCAAAAACATAACTGAATAAAGTTAATATTACTAAGGTATATGTACAGCTGGTACGCACAGGTTGTTCTTAATGGGAAATCATCGCTCAGGGAGGTAAGAGTAGACGTGTCAGACATTTTAGGATCAACAGGTAATTAAGAAGCATCAACTTCCTCTCTACATTCTTCTTCTCTGGTTTACAGACTTGTGTCTTGGACTGAGTGTTCACAGCCTCACCTTCCCTTCTGTCTCATCTTCTACATCCAGTAGTGACACCTGACTGAGGGGGTATCTGAGACTCTTTCCTTCTATTGTAACGAACTTTTCTAATCCAGTGGTATGTACAGAATCATAAACATAGAGAGATCTCAGGAGAAACAGATGCAGAGGAAGTCGTACCACTGACAGGAAAACAGCCCTTAACCTCCCTCTGAATCCTCCCGTGGGGTGGCCCCATGTAGTGTGGGTCCTGCTCAGCCTTCACTTTGGTGTTCCAGGGAAGTTTTTGTCAGGGCTCTAAGGATATTTACTCTCTGTGTCTCTTGCACAGAAATAGACACCTATGTCCTCCACTTGCAGGTTGTTCATTTGCAGATAAAACATGTTCTTGGCGTTGTCTCTGGAAGTGGTGAACAGGCCCTTCACAGAGTCCACGTAGTTTGTGCTACCACCACTTTGATTCATGTTTGAGATCCACTCCAGCCCCTTTTCTGCAGCCTGGCGAATCCAATGCATCCAGAAGCTACTGAAGGCGAACTCGGAGGCCACACAGGAGAGTCTTAGGGATCCCCCAGGCTGGACCAAGCCTCCCCCAGACGCCACCAGTTGTACCTCACACTGGACACCTGCAAACACAAAGACATCCTGGTCATAAATAGCCACATATGTCCATTGTTTCTCTCACTTACATCTTCTCACACATTAAATAGCTCTAGGTCTCCATGAATCACCTTTCAAAAGAGCAATAAAGTAAACCCAGTGGAGTCCAAAGTCCATGGTGATTCGTCTGTTTTCAGTGTTGATCCCTATATGAAAACAACTGAGAAGCCCAGGCCTAGGGCTTCTCTCCCAGAGCTACAGGTTCAGAGTTAGACTAGCTTTTATCTGCAGAGCAATGACCTTATTTGCATGCCTCCTCCTATATAACAAGTTCTAGATTGTGTAGCCTCGGATAGAGCATTGTCCAGAGAATATATGTGACCTTGGAGATTTTTATGAAAGGATAGCATTTGGGCAATATGATCTCTCATTATTATATCATGCATTCATAAACACATGGCATCTATTTTTAAAATTTTTATTTTCAGTTTTCTGAATACAATGATTCTACAAGACACTCACATAAGTAATGTAAACAGCACCAATCATTTTAGTTTACTATTATATTTGCATGGAAAGCATGGCATATATTATAAATAATAAATTTATGCATAGGTGTGACATTACAAACAGAAACACATATCTTCAGAGTTCACACAAGGTACAGGTGAGACTGGGTACTTTGGCATATGCTACTCATCACTGGACCCAATTGCTCTCTGACCCCACCCTAGCACGAGTGGGACAAGCATGGTGATGTGTGCAGAACACTCTTCCTCTAA
>NW_006962902.1:0-660 GCF_000164805.1 Carlito syrichta
ACAGCCTCTAGTCTGGGGCATGTTGCAGTGTGGTGTGTCCAGAAACCAGTGGCAAAGGAGATTCACTGGCTACTGTGAAACACAGTCAGCTTTTTAATTTGGTCAATTTGTGAGTGGAAGAATGATGGGTCTGGCATCTCTTCAAAAGGAAATCTTTCTCTTCAAGCATTTTTAATTCTGAGTCTAGTGGAGGAGCTGGGCTTGGTTGTTTAGTGTCAGGGTGTCCAGTGATGTCACTGTTGTGTATCGTCTTATGATGTTTAGAAACAGAAAGGGACTGGTCCATGTGGCAATGATGACTGAATGGTAATCTGAGTGGCCTTACGGGACAACACATATGGAACAGGTGGCAGAGAGTTAAAAAAGGCAAATATCTGAGTTAGAAACAACAAATGAAAAGGAACCTGTTGGAGATCATAGAAATGTGCAAATTACAGAAAATAATACATAAATTATCTATGTACATAATATTCTTTCCATAGATTGAAGATATATTCACACAAAGTAGCAAACAACACATTCCAATACTTCTAGGTGCTTGAATTTGCAATAGAAAGGAAACCATTACCACCTGGAAGAATCATCACAAAAAGGGAAAGCAGAGCAAAAAGGAAGAACTAAGAAGTGACTGCACAATATCACTTAAGTTGTGATTGGATC
>NW_006962903.1:0-1023 GCF_000164805.1 Carlito syrichta
TATGTTCTTAAACCATGACACAATGATGAGAAAGTAGAAACTCTGCTTTTGGAGAAATACACACTATAGTTTATAAGTAACTTGATCAAATTGGTCTTATCAGAAAGAAAACTTCCAGGTATCAGAGGTTTCTCATAGTGGCAATCAAACTTGCCTAGAGTAAAGGGAATTTACAAGGTCTAAAGACATCATGTACTGGGCAAGGGCCGTAAAAGTCATAAAACTTGTAATTACATAAGTTATAACTGCTCAGAGGAAGACCAGGTGAGGATTTGATCTTCCAATAAATTAGGTACTTTCTACAGGGAAGCCAAGGATCCCAAAGCTACCCACTGGGAATGTCTAGAAGATAAGGGGAGGTAAACCCTCCATTAGGTCTAAGGAATGTTATTTGGGAAGGTACAGGGGAATTAGAATCCTTGTCACACCCTTATCATAGCTCTAGGGGCTATGATAATGGGGGGACATTAATGGCTCTCTGTGTCACAGAATCACCAAGACATCCACAGGTGGTCGACAAAGAAGTCATAGCAGTCATGTGCACCATCTCCAAGAGAAGGATTTAAGCTAGGACTCTGGGGAGCTATGACACCACACTCACCTAGAGTGTATGCCTACTCCCTGTCTGTGAGGGGGGTGAACTTTTCTTAAATAAATCTTTTCTTCTCTCATCGTTGTGTGCTGCAATTCTTTGCGACTTACTTGGATCTCTGGGTTGCCAGCACGCACCTGCAGCTTGCCAGCCCCTGCAGTGCTACACGCCTCGCCTCTCCACCCTCACCCGGTCTGTCTGTACCCTAACATTTTTGGAGGTCCCACCTTGATCTGTCTCTCTCTCTCTCTTTCTTATTACCTAACTGGTGAACCTCTGTGGACTGTTTTGGAACCTGGTGGCAACTGAAGGGCACCCAAAGCATTTAATATTTTACTGCAACACTGCTTGGCCACAATATATGCTGAGGCTACACTTCAGCATGCTGAAAAGCCCCAGGGAAAGACATCAGACCCCTGTGGCCTGACTGG
>NW_006962904.1:0-1006 GCF_000164805.1 Carlito syrichta
TTTGTTTATTTGACTGCCCTACCCCACTGAGCATGGGCCCACGTTCTGGTTGCTCTTCTAACCACCCTGCCTCAAAACACTTGAAGAAAACCACATGAAAGCTTCACCCACAGCAGATTCCCAGAGTGCCCAGGTCGGGGGAAGCTGAGCATGGAATTTCACTCTGTTTATGCTTAAAACAAATAAGAAATGATGACAGAAGATAAACAGATTGGTGCATTTACAGACTACCAGGCAGGATACCTGTCCAGTTAATAGTGCATCATCTTAAGTAGCATTTACTCTCTGGAAGGTAGTAAAGGCATACTTTGGGCCAGCTGTGCCTCAGGGCATCGGTTGTCCTGAGAGTGGACATGCTGAACAGAGGAAGTGCCTTCTCTTGTGTGTGCTCTGAAGTGCTATGCAGAAATTTCAGAATCACAGCAAGGTTCAAGACCTCAAGCAGCAAAGGTCGGGAATGTTGACGTGCTCTGCATTGTCTTTCCTTCTGCTGAGGTTGAGGTTGTAAGCATGCTGTGTATTGAGCTACAGCAGGAAACATTACTTAACCATCACTAAGGAAGGAAAGTACCATGCTAGGTTCCTGAGTTTTAATTGTTTTCTTTTTTTTGCGTTTATAGAGTCTCTCTGTCAACTTGTGTGATTGAGGGAGAGAAAAGGAAAAGTTGCCATCTCTTCTGAGCTTTAAGTCCTCTTTTCAAAGAATTAGAATATGATAAAATACATTTAACACTAAAACTCATGATTTAATTGTTTGTTGTGTTGAGAAGATACTTCAAGGTTTACCTTGTGTAATAATCCTATTAGAATGGCAGTTACAATGAACGGCGCCTGTGCCTGCAACTGGAGAGTTATAGTTAATAAAGTTTCCACTTGGTTGTTCCTCCTGTCACTACAGGTGAGAAAAGCCCTTGGATCGAGTCTGTTGGAGACACCAAAGCAACTACTACATGGTGTTGTGGTTAGATATAAAACTGTGTTCTTTAAATGCATTTATGGAGGGAAC
>NW_006962905.1:0-5312 GCF_000164805.1 Carlito syrichta
CATACAAACAGAACACATTTTCCTAGAAAAGGAAAATACAAATGGCAATTTATTTTATAGGAGTCAATCTAAGTATATTATTTTTGGAAGGCCCTCTCATACCTCTCTCTCTATTATTAGAATATGTTTGCAAGGACAAGAAAGCCTGTGGATGGGTTGTAACTGGGTACAGGAGTGTCTGAGTGGAGACTCGGGAGCAGAAGGCAGGGGCTCTCCCCATCACTGTTGCCACTGGGATTCTGTTGCAGTTTGCTGTACAAATCAAGTGCCATTTTCCATAACCTGGAAAGTCTGCCTGGAGAGGAAGCTGCAGAATCAGCTGTGACCCAGTACCTGGACTTACCACCACCACTTTCAGTGCCAGACCAGACTGCAAGAACCCTGACACTGGGACCTGCTATCTGGAGACTGTAGTATTTGCTGGGGGAAGGAGCTGCCCACCCCCAACCTGTGCTGTGTTGAAACAGCAATTTGGTCAGAAGTTCAGTAGTCAGCCTAAACCCTGGGAAGAGAGGTGCTCCATGATGGCTGACTCAGAGCAGCAGACTTGCATCTTAATACCAGGTGGCGAACTCTGCATTGCTTTGGGACTGTTCCTCATGAACCCAGAGAGGATCTCCCCATGTACACAGCCCTGGAGGGTCATGGTGGATGCAGAGCTCCCAGAAGATCTACACTCTGCTCTGAGCCAGCTTCTGGGTGATAGGTCCATGCAATGGAGGAGCATCTGACCAGAGAAGGAATCAGTGCTTGCCGAACTGGTTGTCCCCATGCAGCAATGCACAAAAGATATCAGGAGGGCAGAACAGATTCCACGCACCCAGGGGATGCTGAGACAAATCATTTCCCACCCATCTCCCTGGCCAACATCAATTGCTTGCAGCAGGGGGCAAAGATTCTAAGTACTTAAGTTTCGAAAGTAAAGAAGATACCTGCAGTCACAGAACCTACCACAAGAAGAAGCTAAATTTGTGAAGGTAGACTAACTACCAGTGTGGTTGGGGTTGTTTTTTTTTTACTTTTTTCTTTTCCTCCTTTTTAATGTCATGCTTTTTTTTCCTCTCTCACCTTCTTCCCTCTCTTTTCCTTTATTATAATTTATTCTAGACTCAGGAGCTACACAAGTACACCCATTGTATGGTCACATGGTGTGGTGATAGAGAGTCTGTAGTGGCCCATTCACCAGATTGTGAGCATTATGACCCAAAGGTACTCTCTTAATCCTTGCTCAACCTTCCACCCCCCTTAGTGCTCAAGGCATTAAGAGATAGCACAGCACCCTATCCCCAGCCCCATTTCATAATCAAACAAATCCAGTGGTTCAGCTCAGGGTAGGATAGGAGATACAGCAAACAACAGAAGTGATTGATTCTCCATTTCACACTGAGCAACTCAAAGAAACAGACAAGAGAACTGCCATGAACACGGAAAAAAAAAAGCAACAAAATCACTGGTACCCACAGAGTCCGAAAATGACAGCACACACAAAAAAATAGCCCTCGAAGTGCAAACAATGGAAATCTCCCAGAACAATTGCAGTCAGAAGATACTCATAGAGATCAGAGAGTGGATGGAGAGAAAAAATAAACATCAAGAAAAGCAAGGGCTAAAATTAAATGAAATTGCAACACAGTTGGACAGCCTTGCAAACTGACATATGACTGGCCCATGATGGACACTCCACACCCCATATTTTATGCCCACAGTTCAGGGATTGCCCATTTGCATATTTCTTTGCCTCCACCCTGAACTTTGTAGCTCTCATACTTAATTCAGCCAATGTAGATTTCAGGAAAAAAAACTGATGAATAAAGCTGAGTAAACATTTTGAGGGTGTAACAAGGTCTTTTAGCTTCCCCACTGGCTCTTTTTGTGGAGCATCAAATAATATCTGTGAGCAAGTTGGGGGATGCTGTGCATGATTCTTGTTGCTTTGTGGTCACCATGAATTCTTTGGCCAACTTCAATCCAATTTCTTTTGTGAACAGGGAATGAGTAGTGGTGTCTTCTGGGGAAGGAAAATGCAGCTGGATTCCTTGGGGAAGGCTATTACATCCTATGACATCCAGGTCTGGTCCTGAGAGCACTGTCAGGGAATAATTGGTGCTCAGATGGTATTGGACTCTTAAGCGACACCAGGTGGCAAAAACAGCTGCACTTTCTTATCTTCCTTCCATTTCTTTCCCATTTTTTTTTCTCTGAATTTTGTGGAGGCTTCAGGTGAAAACTGCATTGTTGTAGGCATAAACACAGCTCACCCTGGCAGCCACAGGCATAACACACAATGGATGGAAAATAATTTCTCTACGTAGTAGCACTGGCGACTTGCTCTACCAATGAGCGCTTTTGATTTTCCTTGATCAAGGTGCTGTACCTTGAAGACACTTTAATGATATTTATCTACCTGCAAAACATAGACTCTTTGCTTAGATTTAACAGTTCTAATTTCAGTGGATTTTGACAGAGTTGTTCTGTTTCTGAAAGACCTTCATTGCCATCCCCACTTATCCTGCTTGTGTCTCATGAATGAGCCATGTCATGCTTGGATGGGGCCGAAGGACTGGGGAATCCTGCATGGTGGAATTCACAGGCCTCTTACTCCAGATGACCTATGACAAGGGGGGCATCCTGTTGCCCAACACCAAAGAAAACATTATCAGGATCAAGCTCACAAAGCCCACAGGCCTCTTATATGCCATGGGTAATGGTTCTATATTTACCCCCATCCTTGCCCCTGAGAACTCTACAGTTCAAACCTGCCTTTTAGCACCCAATGCACTGAAGCTGGTTCTAGTAAACTCAGGCTCACAGTTCATCCCTACATCTTTTCCTGTCTTAACCCACAGACACTTATGGGCTGACCGATGGGGCAGAAGGAAGACTGACTTCAGACCCATCAGACATGGGTTTCAATGACCTGCTGTAGTTAAGAGCATATAGGCTTTGACTGGATTAAAATAATATCACCCCACATACCAATAACAGAGTGTGATCAGATCCCTTATCCTAGCTGGGGCTCCATGGAGCTCTATTCTCCTCACTTTACAGAGGGAAAACTGCACATTGTGAATGTTACGTGTCTTCTCCACATCAAGTAGAGGGCAAGATTAGGATCCAATATCTTGGGACCCTAAAATGAGAGCCCTAAATTAGAAATCTAGGGATTATAGAAAATTGGTATGGTCTATGAGAAAAACTGCTTAAACTCTTGATGTAGCAAACCATAGTCCTCTCAGAATGATAACAACCACAAAGAGAAGCACTTGAGATGGTCTTAAAATCTATTGATGGTTAAGACTAAACACAGAGATTCTTGTTAAACTAAAATGGGCTGCCCCAAGAAATGCCTTCTTTTTCTTTTTTTGAGCAACATGTTTTATTTTCCAATGAACTCTTCCCATATACTGCACCCAAAACTGCATCTCCAATTTCACATGCTCTTGTTATGATGAAATGTGGATACACCTCCATAGACATTTTTTGCTTTTTAACCTGAGCTAAAATATAACTTAATATTTTCTCTTTTTACCATTTTTTAATGTACAATTCTGTGGAATCAAGCAAATTCACACTGTTGGACACAAATCACAATTTTCCAACTCCAGAAATATTCATCATATTAAACAGAAAGTCTGTGCTTATTAGAAAACAGCGTCCCACTCCTCCTTCCCCAGCACCTGGTAAGCTCTAATCTTTTTTTCGTCTATAAATTTACCTATTTTTGGTACTTCATATAAGTGGAATCACATAAAATTGGCCCTTTTGTGTCTAGCTCCTTTCTCTTAGCATGATGCTTTCTGATTCATTCATGTAGTAGCATTTAACAAATGTCATTCCATTGAAACCTGAAACATTCCATTATAAATATAGACTTCATTTTGCATATTTACTTCTCTGTTAATGGACAATGGTGTTTCCACCTTTTGGGCTTTGTTTCTAATGTTGCTATGAACACTAGTGCTCAAGTATCTGTTCAAGCTTCTGCTTCCACTTCTTAAGGGTGTATACCTAGAAGTGGAACTGCTGGAATGCATGTTGAACTTATTAAGGAAATGCAAAACTCATCTTCACAGTAGCTGCACCGTTTTATAATCCTATGAGAAGTTTTTAGAGTTGAGTTTATTTGTATATGTTTTGGAAGGTAAGTTCATTCTTATCCTAGTGAACATCCAAGTTTCACAGCACCACTTTTTGAAAACTGGCCTGTTTCTGTGAAGTAGTCCTAGCATCTTTGCTTAAATAACTTGACAGCATATGTGACCATTTTTTAGGGCTTTATTTTTGGGGTGAGTGCTGTACTAACAACAGAAATGGAATAGGGAGTTATCAGAAAAAGAGGCATGGGTCACAGTAGCAAACGTGGGGTTTAGGTAGATGCAATAGGAGACTTCATGAAAGACAGAGGCTCAGGAAATTGAAGAGGGGATCACATCAGCAAAACAACTGAATTCAGGGATCAGGCAGCAAGCTTGGGAGCTTCATAGCAGAGGTGGAAGGAGTTCAGGTAGCTGGGGGTTTTAAGGCATAGGGAAAGAAGGTTTCCTGGGATTCAGGCAGTGGGAAATTAGTTCAGACAGCAAAGGGAAAGGGTTTATGGAATAAGTAGAGAGGGAGTTCAGGAAGCAGAGAGGAGTTAGATGCTTGCCCAGAAAGGGAGTCTCTATATCTGGGGCTGACCCAACCTGCATGTGGGCCCTCACAGTTACAGTTCCCGCAAGGCTGACCCATACAGCACAGGCTCAGGCTTACCAGAAGCCCTAGCCTTGCCCAACATGGTTCCTGAGCCTCTGCATTGAGGCTACCAATGCCCAACAGCCCGTCAGCCATACCACCGCCTTCTCTGACCCACTGCGTTCACCTCCTCCTTCGCCACTACTCACCTTAGTGTTTTCTAGGCTATTTTAAGGGTCTGTGTCTATTTTTATATGAATACTATGCTGTTTTGATTACTGTGGCTTTTGAAATCAGAAAGAGTAAGTACTCCGAATTTTTCTTCTTTCTCAAGATTGTTTCGACTCTTTGAATTCTTTAGAGTTGGTATGTATTTAGCTTATATTTTGTTAGTTTTCTTTCTTTTTTTTAAGCAGGATTTATTGAGAGGATCGACAAGCTCCCAGACCAAGAGAGGATGCACCCACGGTGGTTAGTTTTCAACCACCAAAAAGTCATTGGGATTTTGATAGAAATTGAATTGAATCTGTAGATAGCTTTGGTCAGTATTCTCATATGAACAAATTAAGTTTCCAATTAATGAGTATGAAATTTCTTTCCGTTACTTCTGTTTTCCTTAATTTTTTAGCAATGTTTTGTGG
>NW_006962906.1:0-4194 GCF_000164805.1 Carlito syrichta
TCAGGTCAGCTAACTAGTCAACTCGCTTGCCTGCCAACCAGTCAACAAACTAGTCGACTCCCTCACCAGCCAACAGGACAACAAACTTGTCAGCTCACTTGCAAGCCAACAGGACAGCTAAATAGTTGCTTTGTTCGCCAGATGACAAGTTAAGTCAGCTCAACAGTGGGCTCACTCGCTGACCAAATAGTTAAGCTGGTCACCCGTCAGCTCACTCGCCGGCCAATTAGGTAAATCAGCTCACCGGTCGGCTCACTCACCGGTAGACTTGTTAATTCTTCTGACCACTAGGCTCATTCACCAGCTGACTAAATTCGGCTGACCAGTTTGCTCACTCACCAGCCGACCTGTTTAGTCAGCTGACGAGTTGCCTGTCACAGTCACAGAGCCTTCAGCTTAGGCCAACAGAGTTCCTTTAGGTTGCTTGTGCTGCATGGTAAAAGGAGGAGGAAAATGGGGTCAACAGCTCCCGAACACATCCTAACAGTCTCGGGGTCCATGGCCCACCCTGATCCCTAATGCTCAGTGGGCCTCTGTGGCCAGCTCCCAACATCTTCTTTTTTTATTTTTTAGCACAAAACCATGAAACTTGGTGTTGAGTTGAGAAATGTTCTTCAGTACTCTGAAAATAACTTGATGTAAGCATAGCAGCACAAGAATCACTGTCCAGCAAATTCCCACATTAAAGAGTATAGACATCAATGACTTTTGATTAACAAACAATGAGAAGTTATTAAATACAGAGCTAGTCATTTTATAGGACCGGAACTGCTTTTTAGCAACCGTCAAGTCCTGCATGTCTTGATGTAATTTAGTAAGGTCTATACTCAAGTCTGAATGATTCCAAATTCCAAGGATATGATTCTTGATCTTATCCCAATTATGGACAGACTTATTCACCTCCAAAGGAGTGAGGCAAATCCACTTAAACTCAGAGTGACATCAGAGAGCCAATTTTATCTTTAAAGTTACAAGCTCTTGTCCTACTGCTAAAACAGTCTCCTCTAAAGCATTAACTTTACTCTCTAACTTTCGATATATAATCTCCTGAGTGGCTAATGCAATAGAAACATTCTTAGATAACCGATCTGCAAAGATAGCTGTATGAACTTCCTTAGATAGAGCTACAGCTGAAACTGTTACTGAAGTAGCAATAGCTTATTAATGCTGTAATTACTAAAAATAAAGTACCTAAAAAGTTTTCTGTCTTTCTAACACAGCATTAACCTCATAAAATGTCTGTAAACCATATTCAACATATCAACGGGATGACAAAGATATGGGGACTATCAAATAGGGAAGGTGCTTAAGAATGACATCCCTCATAAAAGGCATTGGCTAAACAACTAGTAAAATGCATTCAGTACAAGACATCTTATAAACATTAGCATGATAAACAATTTTAACAGTTTGATATTCATTCCAAATAAGACATATATAAAGAGATTGCAAGTATACTCTAATAAGGTATGACAGAGTTTGTCCAACAGATCTAGACCGGCTGACTGGTTGAAGGGCTGCGAGAGCTCTCCACAGATGAGGCTGAATAATCTGTTGGACGCCGTACTTGAGGACAGTACTGGAGGCACCCAGCCATTGGAATGTCACCTAGCTGTGGCAAGGGTATTGCCATTACAAACCCCAATCACTAATATATAGTCTTTTACCAGGTACAGGATTGTCCACTTTAGAGTTATACGCACAGCCTCTCCATTTTGGGAATCCAGTATCTCACTGGATGAGTGACCAGTCCTTTTCCGTGTCATTGAAGGGGCAAGCAGTTACGTTGAGAGGTGGTGAAGCTCTAGTCGCATGACTAGGGTCAGTTCCTCCAGGCATTAACATCTCCAGCCACCAACCGTCCTTGATATTGTCCTAATAAGGGCTTTCTGTACTCAGAGACTTAAAGGTAGACATTAAGCAAGAAGCCCAGTACCTGAACATGAAATAAAGCTGGTCCTCCCATTTGACTCAGCTGCTTGAGTAGGCAAGCTAGCTAGTTAGCTAATGAGTTAAGTCAGCTGGATGTGTCAGCTAGCTAGCTAGTTAGCTAATGAGTTAAGGGAGCTGGTTGTGTCAGCTAGCTAACTCATTAGTTAACGAGTTAAGTCAGATGATTAAGTTTCCTATCAAGCACGTTATATAATGAGTAAGCTAACTAGTTAGCTAGCTGGTTAAGTCAGCTAGTTAGCTAGGCAGCTCATTCTTTAAGTTTGCTTGTTTGCTAGGTATCTAGCTAGCTAGCTAACAATATAAGTCAGCTGGCTAGCTAGGTAGCTAGCTATTTAGCTAACTATTTAATTCAGCTGGCTATCTAGGTAGCTAGCTGGTTAAGTCATCTCGTTAAGTCAGCTCTGGCTATCTAGCTTGATAGCTTGGCAGTGAGCTAGTATGTCAATTGGCTAGCTAGCTGGTTAGCTGGTTAATTCAGCTAGATAAAAGAACTGGCTAGCCAACTTGAAGGGTAGTGAACTAGATAGTTATGTCAGCTAGATAGCTACTTGGCTAGCTAGTGATGTCAGCGATTTAAGCCAGCTGATAGCCAACTTGCTAGCGGGTTAAGACAGGTAGTTTATCAGCTGTCTAGCCAGCTGGCTAGGTAAGTAGCTAGCTAGATAAGTCAGCATGCTAACCAGCAGGCTAGCTGTTCAATGCACCTAGCTAATTCAGCTGGCTAGCCTGCCAGCAAGGTAGTTAGCAAGATAGTTAAGAGAACTGGCTAGCCATCTTGCTAGCTTATTTCAGCTAGGAAGTCAGCTGGCTAGACAGCTGGCTAGATAGGTAACTGGTTTGTTTCATCATCTGTCTAGCCAGCTGACTAGCTGGTTAAGTCAGCTAGTTAAGTCAGCTGGCAACCAACTGGCTAGCTAGTTAAGTCAACTCATTGTCAGACGGCTATCCAACTGGTTAGGAAGTTAAAAAGCTAGTTAAGTCATATGGCTAGCCATCTGGCTAGCTAACTATTTCAGCCAGTTAAGCCAGCTGGATAGCTAAGTAGGTAGCTAGTTAAGTCATCTAGTTAAGTCAGCTTGCTAGCTAGTTAATTCAGTGAGTTTAGCCAGCTTACTAGACAGTTGGCTAGCTGGGTAGCTAGTTGGTTAAGTCAGCTGGGTAGACAGTGAGCCAGCTAGTTATGTTACCTGGTTAAGTCAGCTCACTAGCCAGCTGGTTAGCTAGGTAGCTAGGTAGGTAAGTCAGCTCTCAAGCCAGTGAGCTATGTAGGTAGCTAGCTAGTTAAGTTAGTTGGCTATACAGCTGGCTAGCTAGGTAGCTAGGCAGTTAGGTCAGCGTGCTAGCCAACTGGCTAGCTATTTAAGTCACTTAGTTAAGTCAGCTGGCAAGATAGCTGACTAGCTAGGTAGCTAGACAGTTAAGTCAGCTGTCTAGCATGCTGGCCAGGTATATGTCACTGAATTAAGTCAGCTGGCTAGCCAGCTGGCTAACAAATATCTTGCTAATTAAGTGAGCTGGCTATACAGGTGGCTAGCTACTTAAGTCAACTAGTTAAATCAGCTGGTTAACCACCTGGTTAGCTATATAGCAGGATAGTTTATTCAGCTGACTAACAAGCAGACCAGTTATATACATCAGCTAGTTAAGCCAGCTGGGTAACCAGCTGGCTAGCTAGGTAGTGAGCTAGTTAAGGCTTTTGGCTAGCCAGTTGGCTACCTAATTAAGTTATCTAGTTAAGTCAGGTGGCTAGACAGCTATCTAGCTAGATAGAGAGTTAGTTAAGTCAGCTGGCTAACTATCTGCCTAACTAGTTAAGTCAGCTATTTGAGTCAGCTGGCTAACCAGCTGGCTAGCTGGTTAAACCAGCTAGTTAATTCAGATGACTAGCAAGCTGGCTATTTAGGTAGCAAGCTAGTGAAGTCAGCTGGCTAGCCAGTTGGCTAGCTAGTTACATCAGCTAGTAAGTTCAGAGGGCTTCCCAGCTGGCTAGCTAGGTAGCTAGCTAGTTGAGTCAGCTGGCTAGCCAGTTGGCTAGCTGGTTAAATCAGCGAGTTATTTCAGCTGGCCAGCCAGCTAGCTAGCAAGTTAATCAGCTAGTTAAGTCAGCCAGCTAGCCAGTTGGCTAGCTCGTTATGTCAGCTAGTTATGTCAGCTGGCCATCCAGCTCTTTCTAGCTAGGTAGCTAGCTTCTTAATTCATCTAGGTAAGTCAGCTGGCTAGCTAGGTAGCTAGCTAGTGAAG
>NW_006962907.1:0-405 GCF_000164805.1 Carlito syrichta
AAAAAAAAAAAAAAAGAAATTTACAATGCAAGATATATATATATATATATATATATTCTACTTGCTTAAAAGCTTAGTTCAAATTGTATCTCTTACATTGTTTATTACTAATATCACTACAGCCTTCAGTAATCATCTTTGTCTCTAGTCTCATTCTATCATTTTGAATAATCACTTGGCTCTTATTTTGTTAGTTTTCTCTATCCCCATATCCATTTCTATAAAATCCCAATTTCTGTTCTGTCTCTTTCTCTTGTATTCAAATGTAGCATATTAGATATTTGATGTCATATATATTATCTTCAAATTCCCAAGGCAAAAAGTTTGGTACCGAGTACTCAAACCTTTGATATTAATAGTTGACAAAGGGTTTTAGATTTTTTATTTTTGAATTTTTTTGCCAGT
>NW_006962908.1:0-3692 GCF_000164805.1 Carlito syrichta
TCATTTTGTCAGTCATGCTAGAAGTTTGTCAATTTTATTACTATTCCCAGTTAATTTTATTAAAATTGGATCTCAAGGGACCTGGGCCACTTACCCAGTTAAACAGCAGGACCAGAATGCACCCTAAATCTGCCTCCCAACAAGACAACATACAGCTCCCCAAGGTATCTCCAAGACATTCCTCTGACCTCTCAGGCTCAAACACTGATGAAAATCAGGGAACCTGTAGCTCCCATGGCTGATCTTTTGGCCTCCTGGTCTGACCTTTCACTTGAACAACCCTGTGGTATCTGCCAGATGTCACCCAATTCATCCACACTCCCTAAAAGGACATTCGCCAAACAATTCTCAGTAAAAACTTTGCAGCACCTTGGCCCAGATCCACCATCTTCTTGTTGCCCTGCCCATCGCCACCTGCCAATTGAGTCCCTACCTGTAGATGAAATGGTAGATGTTCAGGTGTTTGTGTTGACAAATATTTCTTGTATCTGTTATATAACAGCAGTGAGATAATTTTGGATAATGATGATGATAATGGAAGTAGTTTACACTAGTCTCTTTTATTAATAAACTCTGCTTAGAGGCAAGCACATGTAACATTCATGTGTGCACACACATGACCTATTTGCTATTTTCTCTCCTCATCTCACCTCCTAAAAAAGACACACTAACGAACCTTTTCACGACCCCTCAATCTGCCACTGCAAAAAGGCTTGCTTTAAGCATGGAAGTCATGCATGCAGTTACCATGTGACAATGATATTTCACAAAATATAATTAACTCTTTCCCCTCTCCATTTCTTAAAAAAATTTGGAAATACACAAGAATGAAAATAAAACACAAAACAAGACAGAAGCAGGAAAAGGCAATTTTGAAACATATTTGACTGCAGAAACTTATGTTCCTTCAGGCATAGTATATATCAATAATTCAACAAAATATTACAGTAATACTATGCTTTGCAAAATCACAACAGTGTGCTTTGGCACAATTCTGACCAATCTCTCTGCAACTGCCATTAATAAATAAAACACTCTTCCCTATATTATATTTGTTGTTTAAAAGCTAAATATTTTATCAGAATTATTATGTTTTAAACAATCAGTCAAAATCAAGAAAAACCTTGGTCCCACATTTCTCACCCCTTTAAGTGAAATTCCATCTTCACAGAGCGAAAATTGACTTCAATGCTAACAAGTATCCATGAAGTGCTGGGACTTGAAGGCCCCTACTGAGAGACCTGAGGATCACTTGGCTTGAATGCTCTGCTGGATTCTGATTATACTGCCAGAAAAAGAGTGAGAATGACACAGTGAATGATGAAATCTTTTGGACTATGAATCTGACCTACCTCCTTCAGCTCCAGGGAAAAAAAAATTGTGAAGAGAAGCATGTGCCAAGAAACCACCAAAAAAGACACACCTAAGTATAGTCCTGAGCATGTATGAAGCTAGTGATCTTGAAATACAGGTGATCCTCTCTTTACTCTGTAATTATGCTCTCACACATTTGTTACATCCCATCCCTCAAGTTCTATTGGCTTTACCTGCTGTATCAGTTAGCTTTTGCTGCAAAAATGCTGCATATGCTAAATCTCTATCATGTATTGCCACAACAATCACTTATTCTCAAAAATATACAGGGTGGCTGGGAGTTGGCTGATCATAGTTAGGCTCAGCAGAGTGGTTCTCCTGGCACAGCTGGGTTGGGTTGATCTAGCCTGGGTTTGGCTGGGAATGGCTATGTATTACTTGTCTCTCATCCTTCCCCTGAAGTCAGCAAGCTAGGGTTTGGCATGTTTTTCTCATAGCCACTGCAGAAGCATAAGATAGCAGGAAGAAACACTCATACCTCTGGCTAACTAAGCTTATAACTGGCTCACTATCATTTCTTCCTCTTCTATTAGCCTAAGCAAGTCACAAGACCAAACCCAAAGTTAGAAGGTGAGGAAGAACAGAATGTTCCACCCACATAAAAAGGACACTGCAAAGGCCCAATATAAATAAGCTTATGATGAAAAGCAATAAAATAAAACCAACAACACAATCAACTACACCTACTAAATACTTCTTCAGTGGGCTCCTTCTTAGACACCCTTACTGCCACCACCCAAATCATCATCCTCTTCAGCTACAGGTATAGTCAGGTCTACAGCATTCATTGTGTCCTCCCTATAACTCACAGTGTGGTCAGGGTGATTTTTTAATATACATTTAATTGTATCATTTTCCTACTTTCAACCTTACCATGGCTTTTCCCTGGGCAACTAGGATAAAGAACAAACTCATTTCACTAAATCCATGAGATCCTGCTTGGATCTGCCCTTGCCCACCTGTCTAGCTCCATCTCATCTCTTACCAGCCCCTAGCTCCTCTGCCCCAGTCATACTGTTCTTCCTGCCCTGTTTGGATACCCCACTCTCTCCTACTCCAGGAACCATGTGCTCAAAATTCTGTCCTCTCTTCTTCAGTTAATTGATCCTGCACATCTCTGAGATTTCAACTAATCTGCTTCCTCCCCTCTTCCCTCCCTAGGTTGAGTGCCCCTACAACAATCTTTGATGCTATCATTCATCTCTTGCTCATGGCACTGCTCACCACTACAGACTCACACTCAGCAGCACCTGGCACATAAAGGGGACTCCATGAATATTTGTTAGATATTGACTACTGATATGGCTTTTAAAACAATCTTACATTTTAAGAATAGAAAGTAGCTAAATCTACTTTCTTTAGTTAAGTTTCATATTAAAGGAATTTGGATTAAAAATGTCAATGGCAAATTGTTTGGTAGAATGCTGAATCGCCCACATCACACCACCAGTTTTATATAAATCTGGGTTTAATGCATAAGGTTTCCTTAAAGGGTTACACATTGCTAATTTGAACAAAGTCATAAGTACTCCCTTTTCCCACCTTCATTAGTCAATGAGTGGAAGGGGATATACACATACTCCAAAAATAGTGGATGATGCAAAACCAGCAAGTAATCTAAGTTCTCCACAGATCAAGGGAATTTTTTTGACCCTGATTTCTATGTCCAGATGAACCATCTAGCCAATGTGAGAACAACACAAAATTTTTTGGATGTGAGGGTCATCTGGCTGTGACGTCTGTCACCACACTGATCACAAGGGTTGATATGGCTGATCTAGCGAGCTAGGCAAGCTATGTCTTCCTCTCTCACTACTTCATCAGTGTCCCTAGAGATGCTGCATGGTAGGTCAGAGAGGATGACCATTCCCACTAGAGGAGGATTGTTCTTCAGTCAAGGATATATGAATTGCTGTATTCCCCTGCTAGAACCTCCAAATAGACTCTCAAAAATGAATTATAGGCACACAAATAACTTATTTTTATATATCTCCCAAGTACCAGGTGACAGTATGAATCATTATCCAAGCAAGGATCCTTTGAGAGTTAAATCTATTCATATTATCTCAGAACATCAGGTATAAAGCAGGAAAAACTTTTTTTAAACATCCAAATGAGGCTTCTGGCAAGATGGTGATGGGGCAACATGATCTATGAAACCCTCTGCAAAGGAGAATGCAGAGGGTCTCCGGATCTCTCCCTGGGGGCTGCGAACACCAACATCACAGCCTGCTCTACACATGGAGCTCGGCCATTGCCACCGCTGGGGCATTGCAGCGATCTGGAGAGCCACTGCAGCACAGACACAGCAGCTGCTG
>NW_006962909.1:0-1028 GCF_000164805.1 Carlito syrichta
TGAGCACCATGTCTAGAATCCCAGCAATCTGAGAGGCTGAGGCAGGAGGATGGCTGGAGCCCCAGAGCCCAAGGCCTGCCTAGGCCAAGTAGGGAGACCCTGTCTCTGCACCCATACAAACAGGGGTCTGGGGTCAAGATGCCTGTCATCCCACCTACTCTGGAGGCTGAAGTGGGATGATCACTGGAGCCTGCAATTTAAAAGTTGGTGGTGAGAGACAGTTATGTCCACAGGCCACAGCCTAGGCCACAGAGCCAGACCCTGTCTCCAAAATCATCAGAATCATACACAGATTCTCAACTACACATGATGTGTCCACAAGACAACTAGATTTAGAGACAGGAAAAATGTGATTGGGGGAAGAAATGTCCCTGGGTCAGGTCTGCCCTCACCCAAGGTTTTCTAGGTTTTACTTGGGGTCGAGGTGGGAGGTTGCAATGGTGTCCAGCTTGGTCTCGAGTACCTGGGCTCTAGCTATATTCCCGTCTCAGCCTTCCCCAGTGCCGAGGAGACAGGTGTGAGTCACCCGGGTGTCCCCATCACACTGAAGGATTGAGAGTCATGAGTCACTCTCTGCCTTTCCTTGAGGCAGGCCCTGGGAGGACCATGTGATCCACCCTAGGGAACGAAGTGGGTGGAGGGGTGGGTGCCCTGGCAGAGACACACCCCTACATCAGTCACCCCCCCAGAGAGGACTTGGTGGATGACTCCGGCCACCCACTCCAGGGCTCCAGGTTGTCGTAAGGAATCGGGGTGTGAAGTGGGGCCCCAAGAGAGGTGTGGAGCTGGGCACAGGGGCTCACTTGTGTCATCCTGGTTCTCTGTGAGGCCTAGGTGAGCAATGGTCTGAGTCCCAGGGTTTGAAACCAGCCCAGGCACCTCGGCATGACCTCATCTCTACAAAATGCCAAAAAAATGAGCTGAGCATGGTGGCTCACGCCTATCGTACCATACACTTGGGAGGCCATGGCAGGAGGATTGCCTTAGCCAAGCCAATGGAGGCCACAGTGACTGAAAGTGGGCCCCTG
>NW_006962910.1:0-364 GCF_000164805.1 Carlito syrichta
AAGCAGTTCAAAGGTCTAAATATAAGAGGTAAAAATATAAATTCTTGAAGAAATGATAGGAATGAATCTTCATGACCTTGGATTCAGCAGTGGTTTCTTAGATCTGACACTGAAAGCACAAGCAACTAAAGGAAAATTACCTCAAACTAAGAACTTTTGTGCATCAAAAGACACTATCAAGAAAGTGAAAAGATGATCCACAGAATTGGAGAAAATATTTGTATATTGTATATCTGATAAGAACCTGTTATCCGCAATACATAAAGAACTTCTATTACTCAATAACAAAAGACTAACAACCCAGTAAAAAAAAAAGTAGAAAGAGCTTGAATGTACACTTTGCCAAAAAGACATTCAAATGGCT
>NW_006962911.1:0-783 GCF_000164805.1 Carlito syrichta
AATATAAATATCAAAATCCACTTTAAGAATTTTCTCAAGGGTGCTAAGGATCAAATAATCATTTGTGACTGAGTAGGCAAAGGTGTTGACAACTCTGAGAGGCCACACTTTTCATCATGAGATTTCCTAAGCATGTTATGTTCCTGTATTAGACAACCATTTATGCTGAAGCTGATAACACAGAGATGGAAAGAGAGAGTGACCCACAGTTGCTTTTCTTTTCAGTCCTTCCTTACTCACCAGTAAGCTGATGGTAGAGTTTTGGTAAAACGCATGCATATCAAAAGGTGAAATAAAAACAGTTAAGTTAGTTTGTATAGAATTTCCACTATGATGGTTTTTTAAAAAGAAAAAGAAATATGTATGCATATACAACTATAAAACATGAATTGTATAATTTTTTAATGATTTTGCATATCAGGTAAATGTTCTCATATTTATATGTAAAACTGACATTACCTGATATAAAGAGGAATGGTGAGATTTATTCTAATAAATTAAAATTTTTATTTACTTAGAAAAAAATATTAAATAGCTAATTTAAAATCCCATGAAAGTTGAAAGACTACAGAAGGAAAAAGTTTTATGTTTCATATATTTATATTATTGCTGCTTTTTTATAGGCAGGATCTCATTCTGTCATCCAGGCTGGAGTACAGTGATGCAAGCAGAGCTCACTGCAGCCTTGAACTTCTGGTTCAAGTGATTCTCCTGTCTCAGCCCCCCAAATAGCTGAGACTACAGGTACAGGCCACCACATCTGATTCTTCATGTTTTAGTACC
>NW_006962912.1:0-772 GCF_000164805.1 Carlito syrichta
TAGTTCTGGCTCCTCAGAAGACTGGGGAAAATATCATCTAAGCCCCATGGGCCAAGTCTGCAGTGGCTAGGAGACAGCCATCGTTCTCCAGCCTGGGTGATGCAGTGAGACACCAACTCAAAGAAAAAAAGAGAAAAAGGAAAAAAGGAAAATAAAGAGCATTCATTTGTGTAGGAGTTGGGATCATCATGATCAGACAGAGATCATTTTGGAAGGAGGCCCAGCCTTGGGACTAGTGTTTCTGAAAGACTGTCAATGGACAGAAAATAGGGTTGTGGCTTTGAAAAGCCGAGGCAGGGGACAGCTGGAGCCCAGGAGTTCGAGACCGGTCTGGGTCACGTAGTGAGAACTCATCATTCCCCGGAATGTGAACACTGGAGTCACATGTGGTGATGCCTATGGTAACCACTACAAGTGATGTGGTGGCCTACATCCTGGGGCATTCCTTTGCATCATTCATGTCGACAAATGTATGAGTCCAGGTCAGGCACCATGGCTCAGAGCTGTCAGCCCCATGCCCTGGGATGCAGAGGTGGGAGGTTGTCTGAGCCCAGGGGCCAGAGAGCACCCCAGACGATCTGGTCAGAGCTCATCTCGGTGAGAGGTCCCACTGAGTCTCCACTGTTCAGGGTCAAGGGGGAGGATCGCCTGACCCCTGCAGGTAGAGGCTCCGGGAACCACGATTGTGCCACCACACTCCAGCCCCACTGATGGAGGCTCCAGCAGTAACAAGGATGCGTCCCACGTGTGTCATGATGGGCGTAATGGCTCC
>NW_006962913.1:0-5579 GCF_000164805.1 Carlito syrichta
CATTTTACAAAACTAATATCACAATGATACCCAAACGGGGTAATGATTCAAAAAAAATTTTTACAGGACAATATTTCTTATGAAGATAGTTGTAAAAATCCTCAACAAGATTCTAGCAAATCGAATTCAAAAACACATCTGAAAAATCATCCACCATGACCAGGTAAGCTTCATCTCAGAATGTCAGGATGGTTCAACTTTTGCAAAACCATAAATGTAATTAAATACACCAACAGAAATAAGAACAAGACCCATGGGATTATCTCATTAGATGCCGAAAAAGCTTTTAATAAAATCTAGCATCACTTCTTGATAAAAACGATCAAACGCATAGGTATAGAAGGAACATACCTCAAAAGTGCCATCTACGATACAATTACAGATAACATATTGTTAAATTGGCAGAAACCAAAATCATTTCCTCTGAAAACAGGAAAGAGGCAAGCCTACCCACTCTCACTCCTCTTGTTGAAAGTTGAGTAGGATGTCCCAGCGGGGGTAATTTTGCAACAGAAGCAAATCAGGGATATCCAAATAGGAAAGGCAAAAGTCAAGTTATACCTCGTTTCTGAAGATGTGATCCTATACCTCAAAAATCCAAAAGAATCTGTCAAAAATTTTTGCACTGATGAAGGATTTGGCTAAGTCTCAGAGTACAAGATAAATATGCAAAAAACAGTTGCATTCTTATACACCAACAACATGTAGGTAGAGAACCAAATAAAAAAACACAAGAAATCCAAAAACACACAAATAAAGATAAAATATTCCATGCTCATGGATAGGAAGAAGCAGCATTGTTAAACTGTCCATTCTACCAAAGGCAATCTAGAGAGTGAACGTAACACCCATTAAATTAACAACATCATTTTTCTAGACTTGGAAATGACAATACAGAATTTCACATGGAAATATAAATGACCACGAATAGCCAAAAAGAAAAACAACAAACAGCCCATTAAAAAGACATGAATAGACACTTCTCTAAATAAGATATACGGGCAACAAACAGATGCATGAAAAAGTGCCCAACCTCACTAACAATCCTAGAACTGCAAACAAAAACCAAATTGATATACCACCTAACTGCTGTAGAATGGCCATCATTAATAAAACAAACAACAACAGGTGTTGGCGAGAATGTGTAGAAAAAGGTACGCTTCCACACTGCTAGTGGGAAGGCAAACGTGTGCAAGCTCTTTGGAATACAGTGGCAATTTCTGAAAGAATTAGAAATTCACCTTCCCTACGACCTAGCAATCCCACTATTGGGAATATACCCAGAGGAACTCAAATCATTCTCCAAGAAGATACCTGCACACATATGTTTGCTGTAGCTCTATTCACACCAAAACATGGAACCAGATACGCTGTCAATGAATATTGGACTGGAATAAAATTATGGTACATATTTCAATGAAATATTCTGCAGACATAAAGAAGGACAAACATATGAACTTCACAGCAACTTGGAAGGATTTAGAGTCTATCATACTCAGTGATCTATCACAGAAAAAAAAAGAACAGAGTACCATATGTTGTCACCCATAAGTGGACTTTAAATTCTTATTATAATACTATAAGAAAGGAAAAGGCTGTAGTGGGAAATAGCCAGTGGTGGGTGAAGGTGGGATTGGCATTTGAGAGAAACTGCCAGTGGAGGGAGGGACACACTTCATCAACGAAAATACCTGCACAATGATCACTTGTATATCTAATCCTGAATTGTAGCCAACATCTTTAAAATTAAAAATAAACAATAAATTATAAATTGACTAAAGAAAATGAAAGAAATAAATTCTTTGTTTTAAATTTTCAAATAACTTCAGTAAATTGCATTTGTTTCCATTATTTTATGAAAGTTATAGCATTAATGTGAAAATTAGTTATTCAGCTCTGGTTCTTTCTAAGCTTAGTGTGCAAGGAGTATTTTGGATATTACTGACTACTTACAGTAATTTGTCAGATAAAATAAGTGAAACAAAGAAGAGATAGTTACACAAAACAACCAAGATAGGAAGACATCTATTTTAATTATTTTATTATTTTTTAGTCATGAAATACATATAACATAAAACGTGCCATATTAATGATTTTTAATGAATAAACTCATTGGCATTAGTTACGCTCTTAAAACTGTACAAACAAGCAGGGCTCGGTGGCTCAGCCTGTAATCCCGCGCCTTTGGGAGGTTGAGGTGAGTGAATTGCCTGAGCCCACGGGTTCGAGACCAGCCTGGGCAGTGAGACCTCATCTCTTCAATAAATCAAAAAATCAGCTGGGCGTGGTGGCGCATGCCTGTAATTCCAGCTACTCGGAAGGCTGAGGCGGAAGGATCGCCGGAGCCCAGCAGGTCGAGGCTGTGGTGGCTGGGAGCGGCCACTGCACTCCAGTCTGGGCAACCGAGGGAGACTCCAACTCAAAAAAAAAAAAAAAACTGTACAAACAGTAGTATTATCTTGTCACTCAGGTCTCATTTTATCTTTCCCTCAACAGCCAAGGTAGACTGTAAAAAAACCACATTGAGTTTCCTACTTCAGAACATGTCTCAAATGACATAACTCCTAGCTGTTGCCTTAGTATCTCTAGTAAAGTTGTCCTCTTCATAAATACATCACATGTCTATTGACACTGTGCTACATCAGAATGAAAATTAGCTCAATTCTACATTACTGCCATCTCCTTCTCCTAATACAGTTACACATCTTTCCTATCAAACTAGCAACATGTGAACACTTGTAGTATATGTTTTTATAGTCACTGTTTATTTGACTCCCTATTTTGCATGATAAAGATATTAATTGATCTATCCTTCCCTTTATCATTACCTCTGTCTCTCCAGTTTCAGTTACCTGGATTTTACATTGACATTTAATTAACATTAACATAATTATCAGATCATCTATATAGCAAAATGAGATAGCTTGTTTTAAAGAGGACACTAAGAACATTACTGAAAATTATTTAGTAGGGAGAATCATGGATATGATCCATGGATTTAATTTATATTCTCAACAGAAGTGAGGAATATATGGTGTTTGACTCATAAGGAATGAGTTACATTTGAGTTTCACCAAGATATATTAAAACATCTATGTCAGACCCAGTAATTGGGGTTGATGGATGAAGGTCCCTCAGTAACCATCAACAATGTGGAACCTAGAACATAACATGTGAAGAAGGGACCTACATGGTCTCATGTATTCTTGGACTCAACTGCTGCAGATGAACCCGAAACTAGGAACTGGGGGAATAAAGGGCCATAGTGATTTTTGTACTTTGGTGAAGCATCCTCATATGTTAATTTTTAAATCACTCTCCTTTGCCAGCTACCACCAGAGAGAAGTATCACAGGTGTTTCATGTCCTAATGGCTGAGGTCAAGACTGCAGGAAAATCACTTACAAGTTATGGAAGACCCTGTACTTATGTCAGTGTGTACTATAACCTCTTCACGGTGACTAGGTGATATGAAGCTTGTCATTGGGAATTCTTGCAAATATGAAGGAAGATGAGATTAAGTCCCTGTTCATAATGCTGTACTTGCAAGGAAGAGGCTGGATATAATCTCAGAACACTCCGTCAACTACCCAGCATCTGCATGTCACCTTTCTAAGGGTCCTCTAATTTTATGCCATTAAATGTGTGGTAGGAGATAGAGATCCATGAAATATTGGCATAAAGGATTTGCCTATCACTGCTTCCAGAGATTTGTATGGAATGAATATTGTCCCCAAATGCAGTTATCTCCAAGTATTTAGAAATCCACATTAATTTAAAGGCCATTTCCACTAGTTCATAAGTAGACTATCAATCAGGTATATGCAGTTTTTTCCAAATTTCATGTGACTAGAAGATATTTATATAACACACTTAACTAGGATGAACATTTCTTCATCTGAAATGGTTCCACCACCATTTATTTTCCATGATAAACACTGAGCAAATTGCATCCACGCCATGAGACACAAAAAAGCATGGACCTTTGTGACTAGTTTATCAACATTTCTATCATCATTGAATATCCAGCTGCTTGTAATTCTTCTAATTCCTGTATACCCCTGAGCGTCTGCAGAAACATCCTGGATATCTGGACCCTCTTTGGAAAGCAAACTTCAAGACACATAAACTCTCAACCATTCTAGTGGATATTTCTGTTGTCATACATGAAATTCTGTAGTAAAACCCCACAGTTCATGTATAAGGTGTATAATCTTTGTGTACATACTCAGAAAATCTCCCAATATAAATACATTTTGGTCTGTGTCTTTGCTCATGAGTATTGGATTCACTACCCATTGTTTCTGTCAGGTTAGGAAGAGAAAATGTATAATATTTAACAACAGAATTTCACATGTAAATTTGCAGAGAAGAAAAGAGCATAGCTGACAGAGGTCAGCCCCAAGCTTCAATAAGCAATTCTCCTAAAATCATCACCTGAATACTACCTTCCAGATTTTTGTAGCAGTAAATACTGGAGTGGGCCTTAGATCTTATGAGTAAGTGGTGGCAGAGAGAACACAGAACCATCTGTCTTTATCTTGTGACCTGGGAAGTGGCTACATACATCCTTGATTTATTATAATAAGGTGCTCATTTGAGTTATCAGAAGTAATTTTACTTGTAATAATAAAGTGGGGAGCCAGTGCTGTTTACAGTTGTTAGTCACCATACCTCTTTGTTAATAAAAATCCTGTGCGAACTCTCACCTCAGACACTCACTGGAAAACCACCCTTTTTCTGCCCATAAGGTGTGATTAAAGCCATGGTTGTATAAGTTTCTCTTTATGAAATCACTGATGGCTGCTATGTGTTATATTACTTTAAATAAAATTTGGGATGTGAAACTGACATACTTGGATATCAATCTAAGCAAAATGTTGAATATGAGAACTTGTTCTCCCCCATTGATAACAGAACAACGTGTGAGGAGAAAGATAAATAATAAAATGTTTATAAAAGTGGAACAACATGTTATGGAAACAAATGAGCTTCTAACTCCTTCTGGAAACTCATCAAACTGAACAAGATTGGAACTTTTAAATGCACTTTTACATAACAATGACTAGACTAATATGTTTTTAGAAATCAGTAAGCTAAAAATGTGGAAAATAATAAAATGCTAATGAATATATTCACTTCCAAATGTCAGATGTAATCTAATTTATATTCTAATATAAATTTTGACAGGATAAACCCCAGAGGTATTGAAAAATTAATTATGAAATGGTAATAATTATCACATCCTGCTAAGAAACTTGAGGTGATATTATTTTGATGAATCATATATATTAATAATACTGTAATCAATGTGTCAAAAGATTTAAGAACTTCCTGAAGAAAACTTTAAATTCTACTTCTCATAGCCAAAACAATCCTTAACAAAAGAAACGAAGCAGGAAGTAACACACTTTTAGACTTCAAAATTTACTAAAAGACTACAGTAGTCAAAATAGTCTGGTATTGATACAAGAACAGGCATATAGACCAATGGAACAGAATAGAGATTCCAGACCCAAGCCTCAATTTCTCAATGAACACATCATAACAGTCTCCAAAAACAAACTATTGGGGAAAGAA
>NW_006962914.1:0-753 GCF_000164805.1 Carlito syrichta
ATGAAGGGCGCCCTGACCCACCCCCAACAGGAAGCCCGGAAGCCACAGGCCTCCTGCAGAAGGAGGAATTGGAGTCAGTGCAATTGACCACCCTTAAGCCGGCCTACAGCGCCCATGCAGCCTTTCGACCTTGGACCCCAGCTGCGTGTCGGACTGCTGGCCGATGACTGTAAAGCGGGAGCCCAGCGTGGTCTTACTCGGCGCACCGGGTCCCACGCGCCGCTGACCCGGGTCTCCGCACCGCAGAAAAAATCACAGCTTGGCTCTCTGCACCGCCGCTGCAGACCGAGGAACCGGTACTCCAACTTCAAAGACCTCAAGGCCAGGACCCCCGTGTCACCATCAACCGTGAAGCGAGGCCAGCCGTACCTCTACAGACGGAGGAATTGGAGTCCCTACCAAGAGGACGGCCTCGAACCCAGGAACCGGGTACTCCCCACTGCTGCAGACCGCAGAGCCTGGCTTCTAGTATGGCTGCCGACTCTTGGAGCTGCTCTCCCCAAACCACCGGAGAGCCAGGACCCAAAGGCAGCAGACGACTGCGGAGCCGGTACCCTGCGCCACCGCCCACCGCGAAGCAGAGCCAGGCCCCCAGCCTCAGCGGACAGAGGAGCTGCAGCCGCGCGTAGAAGACCGGCCGCGGAGTCGGCCCCACCGCCAGGGACCGCAGAGCCTGACTCCCCGCGTCCCCGCCGCCGCGGCACTAGGACCCTGCTCTGAAGACCACGGAGCCAGGCCCCAGCGCGGCTGATG
>NW_006962915.1:0-783 GCF_000164805.1 Carlito syrichta
GGTGAAAAGGGAACACTTCTACACTGTTGGTGGGAGTGTAAACTAGTGCAACCTCTGTGGAAAGCAGTGTGGCGATTCCTAAAAGCTCTAAAAATTGACCTTCCATATGACCCTGCAATCCCCCTACTGGGAATATATCCTGAAGAACACAAATCACTCTATAAAAAAGATACCTGCACACGTATGTTTATCGCAGCATTGTTCACAATAGCAAGAACCTGGAAACAACCATGCTGCCCATCAAAAGAGGACTGGATTAAAAAAATGTGGTACATATACACGATGGAATACTACGCAGCCATAAAAAAGAACAAAATCATGAATTTCGCTGCAACCTGGATGGAACTAGAGTCTATAATACTGAGTGACCTCTCACAAAAACAAAAATCCGAATATCACATGTTCTCACTCATATAATGGACCTTGAACATCCAATGCAATACTATGAGAAAATGACGGATGGTACTGGGAAACTATGGGGGGGAGGGGGATGGGATTAACAGTAGCAAATATCTGTCGGGGGATGGGAAAACACTTCTTATCTACAGGGTGCCTGAATGAAACGTCATTGTACACCTACCCTTAACTGTACCCCACAAAACCATAATAAAAACTACTGATTAATGAAAAAAATATATATATATAACTCCACAGCCAATCCCACCCCTACCCCAAAACAGTTTTCTACGACTGTCAATCACTTTCTTCTAGCTCTCTAATTGATCAAGTTCAGCTCCTGAGGGAGAACATATGGAACTCGATTCTTTGTTTCCATGATAATTC
>NW_006962916.1:0-343 GCF_000164805.1 Carlito syrichta
AAAGCCGGTGGACAAGAACAAGATGGCGACAGCATAGGTGAACTTGTGAGGTTCTCTGAACGTGAGTTCCCCAAAAGACTCTTACCTCTCTTCCCCCACCCCCCAGCGTACCACCAGCCATACTGGTGCGAGGCCTGGGGACCTTTGGTCCCACGCAGGGCCAGATATCATGGCCCCCTGAGGCTGCTGCTCCACTGTGTGCGTGGGAATCTTGGGTCCCAGCCCCCTCCCAGCTCCCTCCCTGGCTGCATCGTCTCCAGCCCGGCACCTGGTACCAAGCCGCCAGTCACTCAGGGAGGCTCTGGGCACCTGCCCCTCAGAGACACCGGTCCCATTCCTGGCT
>NW_006962917.1:0-4727 GCF_000164805.1 Carlito syrichta
CAACTATAACACAAAATAAGAATCTTCAAGCCAAAGACTTGCCTAAATATAGACATAAAATTTAAAAACATAGTAAATGAAATGCATTTATATTTCTTAAAAAGAATAGTACTTGATTATCAAGTAATATCAACTCTAGGAATGAAAGCAGGTTTAATAAAAAGGTTTATTAACATCAATCATCATGAAAACAAGTCAAGGAAGAGAAATCATATCCATAATCACAATTCAAAAAATGAATTTGATAACCTTTACCAGACATTACTGTGGTTATCAGCCAGCAAAAGCTTCTTGGTATAAGAAGAAATCAAGACAGTTTCTGAAGTCAATAAACAATGGTTGTCTTACAAACACAACAAACAAGATGTGCTACATTAAAATACCAAAGTATTCTGGTAAATTACTGCATATGACTAGGCTATCAACTTCAATTTCAGTTATCTGATTTTTAAAAATATATAAAGGAATTGGTAATATGAGAAAAAAAGTTGGGTCATTGTTGAATGACAGAAATAATTATATTATCCCCATATGATATTCTGGACAGTAAGTAGAAACAGTAACAACAACACTATAGCACTAAGAAGGACTCTCAGGAGTCAAATCTGCTGGTAAAAATAGAAAATATAAAAGAAAATTTAAACACATTTCTCTAGTCACATGATTGCTGCCACGGTGGGGTTTATTCATGTCACATATGTCACAAAAGACTGATTAGGTTAACCCTGGGGGGATCACTGCAAGAGACTTGTTAGACATTTGCAATTCACCAACTCAAACATTTGCAACTCACAAACTCCTTGACCAAAGGTGGTCATTTTATTACTTTTATGACTTTGGTCAGTCAAAGGGTGATCTTTGATCTTCAGCCTTGACAAGGAACCTAAAAGTTTACCAGAGATTATTATGCTAAACCATGTATTGAAAGGTTGGGCTGTTGTGGTCTTGCATCTGATGGAGATTTGCCTATTGGGGGATGGATAGGCTATTGCTTGTTCTGCAGCAGAATGTCTGAATGCTTTTTAATGGTTATGCTGAGGCAAAAAGGCTAAACTAAGAATAACTTTCTCCTAGGTTTCTATAAGTACCGCCTTTCACTTCCACCTCTTGCTATTTTAAAAATATTCTTATCTGTACCTGGGAACAGGGACAAAGGTCAGGTTTCTGTAGCTACTTCTTGCAGCACATGGGGTGTAGAGCTGTCCCTACCTGACTAGAGCAAGAGGAGGAGATGAGAGGATAGGAGCCCATGGTGTTAAGTATTTTCAGTATTTGTATCCAAAGTATTGACTATAAGAATATTATTATAATAAAGACCATTATAGCTACTGTTATGACATAGCACATTGTTTATGTCTAGTAAAATGTATTTACAGTTACCCCAGTGAATTGATATCTACTACAGGAGTCCTGGCAATTCTCACTGCTGCACCAGTAAATTCCTGAGTCCATATGTAGACTTCCATCCCCACAGCTTTTCTTTTAGTTTTTTTGGGTTATGATAATAATTTATAAAGAGTTATAAGGAGTTTTGTTAATAATGATTTAAACAAGGAAATATAGCTACTGAGACAAAGTCCAAAGAAAAATTTACGACAGTGACATGTAGTTAGGTTGTAGCTTAAACTGAGAGTTTAAAATAGGTAAACATTGGCAAGAGAAAACAATTTCCTTTGTTTTATAATAGGTTTGATATACTTTCATAATGATTGATATGCTAGAGGGTGAAGCCCAGGTTATTTTGCCATTCATTCTATGTTGGATAGTAATCCTTGTGCCTAGAAGGAGATTTTAAAGTTTGTTAGCAATTTGGCAGTGCTGTTAGTGAAATTAACTTACCTGGCCTGTGGGAAATTCAGAAGGGTGTGGGCTAGGTGTGGTCCCTGAAGCTTGTTTCTTTCTCACCCTAGAGAAACTGATTGAGAACCTGAAGAGTTTAAGCATTAAAACTTTTCAAAACATAATGTTACAACACAAAATTACAGTAGCTATTGCAAAAGTTACTTAATTTAGCCAAAGTGATAGTCCAAAGATTTTGAAAAGAAAAAAAAAACTTACTTTTTTGTAACAAAGACAATGGGGGAGAAAAGAGTTAAAAAAAAAACAAAAACAAAACCAAACCTCGCTTTTTGTAACAAAGACAGTGGGGGAGGGCTAATTGAATTGTGTCTTTCTCCTCCCCCCCATTATTTAAAGGAGAAAATTCTCTTGGATAAGGCTATATTATTTCAGCATGGATGGCCAGGACCAAAAACCTGGCAACTGTGCTAAATTAAGCAATTAATTTGGGTTCCAGCACCCTATTTACCTGGGGGATTTTTGGGGTGATGGTGAGCCAGTGCCAGGCAATTTAGCTGATTTGCAGGCCTCCATAAGTGGCCACCATTTGTGAGCCAAGTGTTCTCTCCTCTCTTCAGAAGAGAGTGCACCTGCCTCCCAATGGCTTTCTGGCCTGTACAGTGGACAAGGTTCAGGAAGTTAAGGCCTTTTGGGGGCAACTATGCTTTCAGTTCCCCCACAGACTGTACCCATAAGCAATGGGCACCATCCCCTTAGCAGGTTTGTTCTTACCAAGTGTCTGATGGGCAATTGGAGTTTTGTCACTAATGGTGACTGCCAATTGGGATGCCTCTTTGGCCCTCTGGATCTGTAGCCCTCCAGGTTGGTACCCTGTTGCTTTTCTAGTGTTTCAGCTAGAAAAAAATCTCAAAGTTCTTTCCTAATAGGTTACACATAAGACATTTTGATTATTTCTGTTTGTAACAGTTTGATGTAAAACACCTTGGAGCTAACAGACCACATGGATATGAAATGATCTGTGCCTACTTATTTATAATTATGAACAGGCAATATTGTTAAAAACCCTTATAAATTACTAAATTGTAGTCTTAGTTGTAAAATGTGGACAATTAGGTGAGAGTGATCAGTTCTCATCTTCATTGTGCTCACACAGAGTACCCATTATTTTACTTGGCCGACAGGAGAAGTACTAGGTTTAGTAAAAGTGACTTAACCTTATTATGTAGGGCAGGGTGTTTAGCATTTAAAGCTTTACCTTTCTCATAAGAGGATGCTAGTTAAGCACAACAGGTGATTTAACCTTTTGCTGATAAATTACAACTCAGCAACCCTGATATAATAAACAGTGGTGTTATTTAGCACTAATGTGTCAACACATGGTAAAGTTGGAAGTAAAATTTTACTACAGCACTTGCAAGTTCAATGGGGGGGACAGATTAAAATTCCAATTGACCTTTTTTGTAGTTAGTTAACAGAATTAATTTAATGACTCCTTTACTTTTGTATGGAAGGAAGGTTGATATAGTTCCAGTTTAAATTTAACTTGAGAGAGATTTACCATAAGAAAACAACAAACAAGAATTTTAATATTCTTTTGTTTTGGCCACCCCCTGAGAAGAGACCTGTTAAGCCACATGGAAACTTGAATGGGCTTCCCAAGTACACATGGGGATGGTGACTTGCTGCTGCAACTAGTAGGGCTGCCAGCAGGGCATATCAAGTAGTGGGGGAAGATGGATGAGAAGGTTGGAGACTGGGATCAGGTGCCACGGTCTTTGGCACCAGCCCCTTCTCCAAAGGTGAGAGAGAAGAGAGATTGGGGACCAGGGCTAGTTGTCAGGGCCATAGATGCCAGCCCCTCTTCCGCAGGTAAAGGTGGAAGGCAAGAAGGAAGAAAAGGAAGGGAAACTGATGGAGAGTAGAGTAGCAAAAGCAGACTACAAGAAAGACAGGAGAAGGTAAATCAGCTGGGTCAACATTTGAGTTGTTAGAGGGAAAGCAGGAATTGGAGTTGTAGAAGGAATAGGAGAGTATGAAGGAGGTGAAAAATCTTTTGAGGGAGGGTGGCTCAGTCAGCAGGGTCAGTATCCTATGATGAGCCTATGGGCAATGGGGTCTGGGGAGCCAACAAAGAAATATGGCAAGAGGAACAGATATCTGGGTGGTGAGATAACTCAAAAAAGGACTGAATATATGGTATTTCAAGGTATCTGTCATTTCCTTTTGAGTACAAATTAAGCTGCAGAAGAGTGTTAGGTGCTAGGGAGCCAATTTTTGGCCAGGTTTCATCTCTCTCCAGCTTATATTGTGGAATTTCCCCATATAGGCCACCCAATGAAAAGGTCACCTGGGGCAAGATGAGCCAGTGCCCGGGTGGCAAAACAGTTTTATAATAAAAAGAAACAAGGATACAGTTGGGATGGGCTCTTGGTTTCATGGATTTTTTTCTGGGCCTTACCCATCCAGATCCCCTGCCAGGTGTCCACAATAGGTTCAAAGGAATCAGTAGAAAGGATGTGAGTCACCAGGGAGAGAGAGTCCTCCCACAGAGGGCCCACTGGTGCTTGCAGGATGCTATGCTCCACCATGTCTTGGAAGACCAAGTACCAGGACTTTTGGCAATCAGAACGCTATGAGGTATCTCCCAAGACAGGACTGGGAAAAGCCCAAGAGACCCAGAAAGTCATCCAAACCAAAGCCAGGGAGTCCAAGAGTGCACATCTAAATATGTGAGTGTGTGGATGATAAATAAGGGATGACTCACCAGAGGTGCAGAAAGGTGTAGCGTGCAGCTGTTGGAGTGTCAAGGTTCTTCATGGAGTCACTTCACCAACTAGAGAGGAAAAGACCAAAGAAACCAATAATTTGTCTCACACCCTCAAGGGTGTTGGCAATCTGAACTTTCCTTCAGGGACCTTCTTGCCTCC
>NW_006962918.1:0-467 GCF_000164805.1 Carlito syrichta
CTTGGTTCCATGTGAATTTTAGGGTTGTTGTTTTTTTTTTCCAATTCTGTGAAAAATCACACTGGCAGTTTAATAGTGTTTTCATCTAATCTGCAGGTTACTTTGGGTAGTATGGTAATTTTAACAATGGTCTTTTTAACAGTTCTTCCAGTTCTTGAACATGGAATATTTTTCCATTTGTTAAGGTTCTCTGTGATTTCTTTCATCAGTGTCTTGTTGTTCTCCTTGTAGAGAACTTTTATCTCCTTAGTTAAATATATTTTCTGGTATTTTAATTTTTTGGCAGCTATTATAAATGGAATTGAGTTGCTGATTTGATTCTCAGCTTGGTCATTATTGCTATGCAGCAGTACTGCTAACTTTTGTGTGTTTATTTTGCAACCCGAGAATTTACTGAATTTATTTATCACGTTCAGGAGTCTTAAAAATGAGTCTTTAGGATTTTCTATGTATAAGATTATATCTTT
>NW_006962919.1:0-624 GCF_000164805.1 Carlito syrichta
CCCGAGTTGGGTGGTTTGAAAGCAACCTGGGCAACCTAGTGAGGAAATAAATGAAAGACAGAAAGAAAGAAATAAGGAAAGGGAGGAAGGAAGGAAGAAAGAAAGGAAAGAAAGAAAGAAATTCATTCTCCTGAAAACTTTCTCCCCTCAGTCCTTCCCCTCCACCTCCCTACATGTGTGGGTCCCTGAAGCTTGACACCTTTCAACCCCAAATCCCCCCAAATGGCTGTCCCCACTTTGGTGTGGGAGTTCCCAAACTCCCTGGCCGGGTTCCTGCCAGCTCTCCTCTCCAAGAGGAGACCAGCAGTCTACCCGAGCCCATGGGCCAAACCCACCCAGGAAACTCGGCGAGACCTCTTCTCAACCCTCAATCTCAAATGAGGTCGATGTGGTGGCATGCACCTGTCATTATGGCTCCTCAGAACACCAGGAAGGTCTCGACAGAGCCCGGCAGGCTGAGGCTGCTGTGGCTTTTATCAAGCCACTGCCCTCTAGCCTCTGTGACAGAGTGAGACTCTGACTCAAAGAAAAAAAGGGGAAGAGGAAAAAAAAAGAAGAGAATCCAGTTGTAGATGGAGTTGGGATCATCATGAGCAGATAGAGATCATTTGGGAAGGAGGGCCA
>NW_006962920.1:0-932 GCF_000164805.1 Carlito syrichta
CAACTCCCATGGGCTGCCTCAGGGAAAGGGAGGACTTGATTTTCAAACCATCGAGAGAGCAGGATGGCCTATTACTCTCGCCTGTCTCCTCAACACTCGGGGAGTTCGAGACAGGAAGACGGCTGGAGCCTGGGAGCTCAAGACCGGGTTTGACACCATAGCAAGCCCCAACCACGAACCCAAGCAAAACCCAGCAAACCTTGGGTGAGGGCCGGCCTCACTGGGATGATAGCCTCTGGCCCAGAGTTCAAGGTCAGGCAGGAAGACCAGGATGTAGAGCAAACGATAAGCCTGTGTGTGCAGCAGTTTGGTAGGCCCAGGCTGAGAGGATGGCCTGACTTGGATGGTTTGAGAGCAGCCTGGACAACCTAGTGAGGAATGAAAAGAAAAGAAAGTAAGAAAAAAAGAAAGAAAGAAAGAAAGAAAGAAAGAAAGAGCCAGGCTCAGTGGTTCAGTCTGTAACCCCATGCCTTGGGGAGGCTGAGGTGAGTGGATTGCCTGAACCCATGAGTTCAAGACCCACCTGGGCAGGCGAGACTTCATCTCTAAAATAAATAAAATAAAAATTAGCCGGGTGTGGCAGTGTGCGCCTGTAGTTCCAGCTACTTGGAAGGCTGAGGCAGAAGGATTGCTGGAGTCCAGCAGGTCGAAGCTGCAGTCACCAGGAGTGGCCACTGGACTCCAGTCTGGGCAACAGTGAGACTCCAACTCAAAAAAAAAAAAAGAAAAAAAGGAAGGAAGGAAAGAAGGAAGGAAGGAAGGAAGGAAGGAAGGAAGGAAGGAAGGAAGAAGAAAGAAGAAAGAAAATCTAAGTAAACAAGAAATCCTTTTGCCTGAAAACTTTCTGCACTCAGTCCTTCCCCCCTTCACCCGCCCCACATATTAGTGTCTCACAGCTCGGCACCTTACACCCCAGCCAACACAAAGGCTGC
>NW_006962921.1:0-3119 GCF_000164805.1 Carlito syrichta
AAAGGCCTCAAGTCTGACTCTGTTCTCTGGATTCAAATTCATAAATAAACTGCCTTCTACCAGTCTTTCTGCCATTCTATTTATTGGCATTGAGGGTGAGCAGTCAAGAATTTACTCAGAACATAACAATAGAAAGCAGTGTCTTAGAGGAAAAGGCAGAGGAGAAGTAAGTGACAATAGAGATAGAAAATTGAGAAAAGATTGATATTGTGACTGAAAGAGATGACAGGAGGAATAAAATGAAAACATTGATATAAGGTGTAGGAGCACAGAATACCAGACAAGATTTGGGCCAGATGTGTCTTTTTAAAATTCTTTTAGATTCACTTTGCTCTCTGCCCTAGGAGGATGAGATGTATGAATTATATAGCTGCAAGCTTCTGTGTCCTCTGACTTTGAGTTGTGGAGTGTGACTTATTTTTATGTGTCACGTTGACTGGGCTAAGTGATGACCACAAAAAGCTGATAAAACATTATTTCTGGGTGTGTCTGTGAGGTTGATTAGGAAAGAAATTTAGAAGAAATCCATGTGCAAGACAAAAATAAAATTCTAGGTCTCCCAACTAACTGAATGGATCCCCTCTGGACCAAGGAAAACCTGAAAAACTAAAGGAGGTCAGACACACCTTGTTATGCCTTGTCCTCTGTGTAGTTTAGCCACAACTGTATAGCATTAACAATAAAATAAGCTGGGTTCAGTGGCTCAGCCTGTAATCCCGCGCCTTTGGTAGGCTGAGATGAGTGGATTGCCTGAGTTCGTGTGTTCGAGACCCGCCTGGGCAGCGAGACCTCATCTCTACAATAAATCAAAAATCAGCCAGTCGTGGTAGCGTATGCCTGAAATTCCGGCTACTCGGAAGGCTGAGGCAGAAGGATCGCCGGAGCCCAGCAGGTCGAGGCTGCGGTGGCCAGTAGCGGCCAATGCACTCCAGTCTGGGCGACAGAGTGAGACTCTGACTCAAAAAAAAAACAAAAAAATAAAATAGATATCATTATACTGAAAAAATAGACTCTGTGGCAATAAGATACTAAGTTTCAACCTGACTCTGGTATAGCATCACATGATAGACAGTAGGCCCTAAAAGAAACAAAAATATTTTACCTCAAAATGTTTCTTTGACATATTTTGAGATGACTCTGCAAAGAACTCTATTGGGGAAATTTGTATCTGTAGAGAATCTCCTTCCCAAGTAGGAGTTTGACACATTTTGACATTTACCACCTATTCTCTCTGAAACCTGATACTTTTAGGCTTTATCTGCATAATGAGAACCTTGGTTTCCACAGCTTCCTTTATCTTGACTCAAGTATATCTTTCTCTTTCAAATTCATTAACCAGAGCTTAACTCTTTCAACCAATTGCCAAATACCAAATCTTTGAATCTAATTTTGGTTTACACTTGGATTTCTCCCAAATTAATGAACTTGATCTCTAAATTAATAGCAGATTGGTATTAGAATATAATTGTAATCTTTGTAAAAGTTTACGTAGATTAAATAGCTGACGCCAAGTTTGTTGCTTGTTGGGAGCTGGCCATGGAGGCCCACTGAGCGTTAGGGATCAGGGAGGGCCATGGACCCCGAGACCGCTAGGATGTGTTCGGGAGCCGTAGACCCCATTTTCCTCCCCCTTTTGCCATGCAGCACAAACAACCTAAAGGAACTCTGCTGGCCTAAGCTGAAGGCTCTGTGACTGTGACAGGCATGGCTCACTCTAGAAACCCATTGTTCCTGTTTCCCATAAACTGCGGTTTCGGCTTAGGTATTAGATATAATTCAAACTCAGGTCACATTTGGGAGCCTTTTATACGGTACAAGCTTCTTTATAAGATTTAAAAGAATATTTGGAGAATTAGTATATACTTATGGAGAGCTGTTTTCAGCTTTTCAATGGTATAGATGATTATCAAGAGTGGCCCAGCACAGAGTTTGGGCTGGGCCACATTCCCGAGAGCCCAGCATGTACTTTGGACTGGGCTGCATTCTTTTAGGCTGGCTTTAGCTACGGTTAGTGTAAGGTCTTTTTTCTACCTGCTATAGAAATTGAATTTATTTTATTCATAGAAGGTATTGTAGAATAGGTCATGCTACGAATCATGTTAGTTCAAACATAATCAATCATAATATTTTTAGGTTTAATAAGAATATAGCTAACTTTAGAAATTTCATTGTCTCCACTTTCTGCTATTGTGGTTTTGGCCTTAGTACATTTATAGTTTATATTTGGAAACTTTACTGCTGCTAATCAGATTTATATATTAGAATTAGGAATTGGAAACTTTCATAGAAATTAGGATAGATATATAGGACTTTGGAATAGCCATTTTGTTAAGAGATTGTAGTCTATTGTTCCAAAAGGTGGCCCACCATGGACCTTGGACTGGGCCACATCCTGTAGGGCCCAGTGTGATCTTTGGACTGGGCCACAATCTTTAGGAAATTGGCTTAAGCTATAATTAAGAGCTTCCGTAGCATTGTGTAAGTAGTAAAGTTTAAGATAGTCATCATGGGTTTTGTGTGAGCTCTAGAAGTTATTGATTATCAGAGCATCATTAGGCTAGTAAGGATTGTTACACTGCTTTTGAAGAACATTAACTAGCAAAGGGAACAATAAGACAATCTTGGAGTTTGTTCCTCCTCACACCTAAGCATCTGGTGGGTGGGGGATGCCCCCCATGCACCTGGCTTTGTGTTCACGTGAAAGACTTGTGAGACTGCCTGTGTAAAATTTGGGCTACAAATACCTGCTGTAACTTTCAATAAACGGCTTCTGCTCATTTCACTGAACAGTTGTCCACTTTCTTTCTTTCTCTTTCTTCCTCTTTATATCTATCCTTCCATATTTTTCTTTTAATATCTATCCCTACGGATTCACCGACGCCACCACATCTTCCAAGGGACTCCCCAAAACTTGCAGGGGGCTGGCCCCCGCACATTGCCAATTTCAACAAGAATTAAATGACATAAGAAACTTTAGGACTCTGTAAATGGAATATTTGGATCTTATTTTATATTCAGTTTCTATATATTTTTTGAAACATATTGGCTTATGACCAGGCGCTGTCACTTTTAATGAGGATTGAAGAATTGCATGTCACTGTATTTATTATCTTTTATAA
>NW_006962922.1:0-773 GCF_000164805.1 Carlito syrichta
TCAGAGCGTGGAACGTTCTGAAAATGAGGGCTGGGGTTGCACAGGGCCCCTCCCGAGCCGCAACACCTTTCTCCAGACTGAGGCACTCACCTACGGGGCCGCATGAGCGAGAAGGAGCCGTGCGCAGCGGCGGCGCGAGGCAGGTGGCGGCCGGGCGGTGAGCTGCAGCTGAGGCTGGACGGGAAGCAGGCGGAGAGCAGGTGAAGCCAGTCCTCTCACACGCCGGCTCCTCATGGTCAACGGTTCCGCTCCTCAGCCTGCGACGCCCCACCCTCCACTCTGCCGCACGTCCCTGGTCTCTGCGCAGCCGCGGACCACAATTGCGCCTGGGGGCGCGGTATGGTGGAAAGGCGGAAGTGGCGTGCCACCGCGCCGCCCGGAGTGTCCGAGAGGCCTGCTCCTGTGGGGGGCAGGGACGATGGTGTCCAAGGGCTCCTGTCCGCGCCGCCCGGACCCCTCGCCAACACCGCCCATGACCATCCAACAAGAGGCACGAAGCCTAGAAACCTGCCAAAGCTCCGCGGCAGCCGAGTGTCCCCGTGAGGTGGCCGGCGGTCACCCTGCCGCCAGCATGGCCGTGGCCGCCTTCCTGAGTCGTTGATGCTCGCTGCCATGGCGACCAGGGGCCCCGCCTGTTGGACGGCCTTCACAATCTCTGCCGCGTCGCGAGGCCTTCAGGGAAGGGCAAGTTCACAGAGGCGCCTGCGTGCCAGCAGACCCGGACCCGTGAGCACCCTCCAGGCCCAAACCCTCCCAGACCATGCATCCCACCA
>NW_006962923.1:0-658 GCF_000164805.1 Carlito syrichta
TCTTCCCCTTTTTTATTTATTATTTTAGTACAAAACCATGAAACTCGGTGTTAAGCTGAAAAATGTTCCTTTTCAGTACTCTGGAAATAACTGGAAATAGGCACAGCAAGACAAGAATTACTGTCCTGCAAATTCTTACATTAATAAGTATAGACATTAATGACTTTTGATTAGCAAACAATGAGAAGTTATTAAATACGGAGCTAGTCAATTTATAGCACCAGAACTGCTTTTTAGCAACTTATGTCCTGTATGTCTTGATGTAATTTAGTGAGGTTTATATTTAAGTCTGAATGATTTTAAATTTTAAGGATATGATTTTTTATCTTGTCCCAAGTATGGACAGACTTATTTACCTCCAAAGGAATGAGGCAAATTCACTGAAACTCAGAGTGACATCAGAGAGCCAGTTTTATTTTTAAAGTTGCAAGTTCTTGTTTTACTGCTAAAGCTGTCTTTTTTAAAGCATTAACTTTTACTTTTTAACTTTTAATCTACAATTTTTTGAGTAGCCAATGCAATAGAAATATCCTTAAATAACTGATTAACAAAGGTAGCTGTATGAACTTCCCTTAGATAGAGCTACAGCTGAAACTGTTACTGAAGTAGTAATTGCTATTAATGCTATTAATTTTTAAAATTAAGTAACTAAAAAAAT
>NW_006962924.1:0-741 GCF_000164805.1 Carlito syrichta
TAGCCTGTAGGCGTGCGCTACCATGCCTGGCTAATTTTTTTTTTTTTTTAGAGTAGAGACGCGGTCTCATCAAATTGCCTAGGCTGGTCTCTAACCCTTGGGCTCAGGCAATCCACTTGCCTTGGCCTCCCAAAGTGCTGGGATTACAGGCTGAGCCTCTGAACCTGGCCACACTGTAACTCTTACAAGAGATATCACAAACTTCATTTATGCTAAAAAGAAAAAGGACCACAGGTAAGATAACCTAGCACAGGACTCATATGTCATGCATATAAAAAATTTTCAACCCAAGAGAGACCCTGTAGATATAGCATCAGAACGTCCATTCCACTCTCACTGCTATAGTTCAGGGCTTGGAGGAGTAACAGGCTACTCAGAGATTCATGCGTTAAAGGGTGATGATTGAAAACAAATGGAGTGAGAAGCCTACTTAATGTGGTTTTTCACTGGTGAAGGGCTTGGAGGAGTAACAGGCTACTCAGAGATTCATGCGTTAAAGGGTGATGATTGAAAACAAATGGAGTGAGAAGCCTACTTAATGTGGTTTTTCACTGGTGATTCTTCTAAGAAAAAAAGGAAACTTCACCATTCTACCTAATGCATTTGTTAGAAAAATGTTAAATTAAGTCATTTGCAGTCAAAATGAACAAACTGGAGGTCTGCCTAGGTGCAGCGGTGTCTCACCCTACATGCATTCCAACAGTGGGTCATCTCGCTAGAGAGAAAGCTAATTGATGATTG
>NW_006962925.1:0-757 GCF_000164805.1 Carlito syrichta
CTGAGCCTGGCCTGGTTATACACTTTAAACAAGAACAAAATAAACAGGCATTAAATTATAAGACATCAGACTAAAAAAATTAACTCACAAAATGTTAAATGTATCATCTTCATGACTGTCAAAGGAGAGAAGACTGCTGGGACTTAGTTGCACACAAAAATTAGTGCATTTGTTAGGATGTCATTGCTTACAAGGGAGAGAAGTCTGATTCAAATGGGCTTGAACAATACTTTTCACCTCACACTTCTGGAACTCCTTGGGTAGGATGGGCTCTAGGCATAGGACAATCAGGACCTAGGCCTCTTCTCCTGGGCCCTTCCCTTCTTGGTTTCAAATTGACCCTCACCTTGTTACAAGATGGTTGTCAATAGAAATTGTGCCAAACAAATAGACAATGCTTTTTCTTTTCTTTTTTTTTTGAGTTAGAGTCTCACTATGTCACCCAGACTGGAGTGCAGTGGCTGCTTCCGGCCACTGCAGCCTCGACCCACTGGGCTGCAGTGATCCTTCCACCTCAGCCTTCCAAGTAGCCAGAATTACAGGCACGCGCTACCAAGCCTGGCTGATTTTTTTTATTTATTGTAGAGATGAGGTCTCGCCAAGTTGCCCAGGCAGGTCTCGAACCCGTGGGCTCAGGCAATCCACTCACCTCAGCCTCCCAAGGCATGGGATTACAGGATGAGCCACCAAGCTCAGCTGATAATGCTTTTTCATTGGGAGGTGGGGATGAGAGATGCAGCAGAGTCACTCTTCTGTG
>NW_006962926.1:0-13559 GCF_000164805.1 Carlito syrichta
CCCACTAGCTGAGTGTTCTAGGAACCCATCGGCAGCAGTGTACTAGCTACCATTGTTGCAAGAGGCTGCGTACAGCTTTGGTGAATGTTTTTGAGGTTATTTCAGGGCATTTGCCTATTTTCTGGTAGGTGATTTATGAGCACACGCCCACACTGTGCTGAGTGTTCAGCAGTTTTTGACCAAAAATGGCGTGTCTCCCATGCCCCACCCTCTTTCTTCACCTGATCTTGCCCCAAGTGCCTTTTCTTTGTTTTGGGGGGTTTTTTGTTTTGTTGTGTTTTGGGATGAAAAAGTCCTCAAAGGGAAAAACTTGCAAAATGGAAGAGGTGAAACAAAAAATGACGGAAGCACTAAAAGGCCTCAAATTCACGAGTTTAAAAACTATTTTGAGCAGTGGAAAAAGCATCTTGGTAAGTGTATTGTGTTAAACAAAGAGTATTTTCAAGACGACTCACATTTAAACATGTAAGATGAATACGCAACTTTTCAAAAATAAATTCCACTTTGGGGTCCCTTCTTGTACATTTGTAATTTTGAACATTTAGCGTTTAACTTGAAGCTCAAGTAATATTGATAAGAATCATGGTGTAAGATAGTTTCTAGATACCAAATTGTCAAGCTAGATATCAATGTTTAGTTGATGTTAGCATTTTGTCTTATAACATTAAAGAGGGAATTCTTATTAGAGTTGTGCACTCGCTGAAAGTTCAGAGCATTCTGTAGCTTTCATATGAATTTCCTTGCACTGCGTTAGGCTCTGGCTTTTAATATTCCCCGAGTTGACTACATGCAGTTGGAAAGTATAGTCTTTCACTCTTATTAGTCATGGAAATCGAAGGGTTATACTGTCTTTCTGTGAAAGGATTCAGTGCATTTTAAGCCAAATTTTATTCTATGAAATCTAATAACATAAGCCAAAGTGGAAAATGTTAAGAAACGGAGACTAGAATCCCTTTAAGACAAAGTAAAGGAAGTTCTTTCTGGTAATCTAGTTGAGATAAAGACAATAAAATATAGAATTTTAAATTAATTTTTTTTTTTTTTGAGGCTAGGATGTGCCCAGGGAAATCTGTCCTTGACTGGAAAGCAGCAGAAAGTTTCTTGAAACGATTGACATACACAACGACTTGGAGCTCAGTGGCATTACTGTGGGTGAATGAAGGCTCTCCAAAGGCGCATGCAGAGCCGGCTCGGTGGCTCAGCCTGCAAGCCCGTGCCTTTGGGAGGCCGAGGTGAGCTGATTGCCTGAGCCCGCGGGTTCGAGACCCACCTGGGCAGCAAGACTTCATCTATACAATCTATCAGAAAATCAGCCGGGCGTGGTAGCACACGCCTGTAGTTCCAGCTACTCGGAAGGCTGAGGCGGAAGGATCGCCGGAGCCCAGCAGGTGGAGGCTGCGGTGGCCGGGAGCGGCCACTGCACTCCAGTCTGGGCAACAGAGTGAGACTCCGACTCAAAAAAAAAAAAAAAAAAAAAGCACATGCTGTTTTGATTCCATCATATGACATTCTTCAAAAGATAAAACCATAGTGATGGAAAACAGATCTGTGGTTGCTAGTACTTGAGGGGAGAGGGATAGGTTTGCTAATAAAGAGGCAGCCCAAGGGAGTTTTTTTGGGTGATAGGAATGGATCTTATTGTGGCGTATTATAGTTACATACATGTCAGAATTTATAGAACTGTGCACCAGAAAAAGGTCAATTTTACCGTATTATAATTATGAAAGTAAAAGAAAATAGAAAAAGGCACGATTCAAATACATTAATTTGGCTCAAAGACTAAAGGAACATTTCCCCATGATGTGGAGCTGTGGATTTATCAAAACTGCTTTCTTTGTTGTACGGTCAGGTGTAAAGTAGCCTTCTGCTTCCATTTCCTGGAAGATGACATAGAAGAGCGGTGGTAATAGAAGGTGTGACTCTGTTTCCTGTATTTATAGACCATTGCTACCACAGCACGGAGGGCTTCATGTAATTGAAGACAGAAACTATGATGGAAATATTATTTAACAATGTATTTCCTATACTTCTTTAAATATAATATCCTAAATAACAATTTAGGATTGTATGTTAACTATAGTAAGTAAATTTGATAATCAACTGCATGGTAGTCCAAGCCTAAATATTAAAACTTCTACATCTCTGAATCCAGAAGTTCTATTTATGAATTTTAAAAGAAAAATTTTCACCAGTGTCACCTCAGGGCATTGTAACACATGTTTCTGATTCTTTCTGTTAGGGTGGTAATTGCTAATTGAAACCTAATACATATCTGGCTATGAGGGCTTTCTTCCTCCATATTGGGGGGAAAATGGTGTATGAAAAAGCCTGGTGTAGGTTAAATTTGCTCTGACGTCAACTGGCTCTCCATATTCCATATGAAGAAGAGGTTTAGCGAGTTGAAGGAACGTGCCCAAAGTCCAGGCATTGGTCAAGAGAAGCCATGCCGAGAATCCAGATCTTCTGAACCAAGTGTGTCGTGACACGCTCTCAAGCCCCTGTGTTCATGGATGATTGTCATGCCTGTGAGGCTTACCTGGTTAGATACTCAAGTGCTCCCTGTTCTCTCTGTTAAGGGAGATAAGTAGTCACCATCATTTAGTCATCCACTCATTCAGCTAGTATGTATTGGACAGTACCAAGGTGACAGATGCTGCTCTCGGCAGAGAACTCAATTCTGGAAACTGAGACTACTCCTCCGACCAGAAACACATTAAGCCTTGTGCAAATAAAAAGTCTTCCTTTGAGAGTCCTTTGTACATCTGAGTAGGCTTAACAAAACATGCTGGTCATGTGAAAGTAGTTTTCTGCTCTGAATCTGCCAATTAATGTTGATTTTGAGAATTGCTATTATTTTCGAAATTAACTCTTCCTTTAAATTATTATAAATAACTTGAAGTCATCAGAAATTAATAACAAGGGGAATTTGAAGTTACTGAACATCTTATTTGGAATTTATTAGAGAATGCAATTAGACACATACACTCAGAAATACTAATTCTTCATGGCATGTAAAGAAAAAGTAATTCTATTTTCTCTCTTTCTTTAATACTTAACTTTATTTCTTAATTTTATATTTTGATCATTCACATTCACAACAGTGAGAATGCTTTTTCTCTATTTCTTTAACACTTAACTTTATTATTTCATTTTATGTTATATTTTGATTATTCACAACAGTGAGAATGCTTTTTCTGTCATTGAAAGAGCATGATGTGGCATAAATAAATACTGTAAGATATTGCAAATTACTGTTCAAAAGATGTAAATAATTAAGATACTAGTAAACATGGCCTCAATCATAATTACATTTAATGACAATCTCATTTTGATCCTTAGCCTAGACTGGTCTTTTTGTCTATTATAGTTACAAGGCACTTTGATTTATATATTGTTTGAATACAGTGTTGGCACTCCCACCCAGAAAATAAGAAACTTCCCACATCTGAACTGGCAACTGAAATAACCAGATGCCACATGAAGATCTGGCATGGGAACCAAGGAGGGCAAATGCCCGATGGAGGGATGGATGTCAGCAGGACTTTTCAAGAAGGTCCTGGGTGTGGTGCACCCTGAACAAAAAAGAGATTAGTCATGAGGTTTGTGACACTAGCATTCCCTCTGTTTTTCTTAGATGTTTGAAATATATGCAAAGTTAATTTTTTACAAGAACAAATAAGGAGACTTGTTTATATCCCCATCAACCACCTTTGACTCTCCTTATTAAAAGCAGAGAATTTGTCTTTCCTCCTGAGTGTTCAATTAAAAAATGCATTCGTTTTTATGCAATTATAAGAGCCAAATAATACTGGATATATCTTACTATGCTTAAATAAAATTTAAGTAACAGTTTTATTTTATCATTTCCAATATTGCATGAGTTGAATAGATACTATGATTGGAATTTAAGTGTCATGTGGGTACATGAAAGTAAGGATGAGTATTTTTGTATTTGATAACATACAATTAGGACATATTTTATTCAATTTTTAAATAAACCAAAATCGTAAAATAAAATTAACTGGCCAGGCTCGGTGGCTCAGCCTGTAATCCCAGCACTTTGGAAGGCCGAGGCAAGTGGATTGCCTGAGCCCGTGGGTAGCTTGGTGAGCCTGGGCAACTTGGTGAGACCTTGTCTCTACAATAAATATAAAAATGAGCCAGGCATGGTAGCGCACGCCTGTAGTTCTGGTTACTTGAAGGGCTGACGTGGAAGGATTGCCTAAGCCCAGTAGGTTGATGCTGGGGTGGCTGTGAGTGTGCCACTGCACTCCGGCCTGGGGGATAGAGTGGAACTCCAGCTCAAAAAAAAAAAAAAATTAACTAGCTGTGCCAACCCATTTGAATCTATAGTTCCTTATAAGTTAATGAAGTCTCAGATACTCCAGTCACGAAGCGTAGAGCAACCACAAATCATCTCACCTCACTGTGAGGGCTCTAGGAGGCCCTGGCTTCACCTGTGACAATGTCACATGGTCTGCCCTTCTCCACACTCCTGGTGCTTCTCTGAACTCTTGCCTGCACCTCTCCGCTCGAAACCTGGAAAATGATGCAGAGATATTGCTTTCGTCGTTTCAGGCGGGAGTGGAAGGTATGTGACCATACAGCAATGTCATTATCCTGAAGCACATCAATGAATGGGGGAAGTAGGACTTAAACAAAGGTCAATTCCTCTGTTTTCTAACATTTTACTCAAAATACTGACTAGGTTAGCCCCACTCTACCAAAAACCAAAAGATGTTCCCTGTCACCAATGCTGTACATTCTCGCAATACAGAAACTGCACCATAAAGCATACTTTATGCATTCATTTTAGTACAATAGTCGACCCACTTAGTAAAAAATGAGGCTAATTAGTTTTTCTCCCTGTCACAGATTGTAACTTCTTTCCGTTACAGGAATTGTGCTCCAGAATTTATTTTAGGTGCTTTTTGTGTATTGGAATCACTGTGCGTACTGGTAGGGTCACCCTGGCTTCGTGGTTCTCAGCCCTGACTCGTTGGCATCACCTGGAGAGTTCTGAACATACGGGGCCTGGTCCTTTCCCTAGACAATGCAGGGTCTGGGCATTAATGTTTTTGAGAAGCTTCTGCTGAGAGACAAGAAATAAACACTAATTTACTAACTACTGGCTACTTGATTTAATTGAATCCTTCCCTAATTTCCAACTTATTAAAGCATTATATCCTTCGCTCCACAAATGAACAGACTAAGTTCTCTGGTATGAAGAGAAAAGACAGGGAATTAACCTGAGTAAATGTCTTTGAGGATATAAATGGAGGGACCTTATGTGGAAACAGGTATGAAAAAATTCAAAATATACAATGAGGCACATCGCAGCTGAAAGGGATGCCTGAGGGGGGGTGGGTGAAGGTGGGGCCTCTGAGAAGCTGCTGCTCGTCTTGGACTCCAATGTGGACACAGTAAAGGGAACTCTTGCGTTTTTCTATGTACTGTGCATTTGAGTTTTTTGTTTTGTTTTTTTAATCTGAAAGCATCGTTAGCAGTTTGGGGAAGAAGGACAGATGATGTGTTCTAATGTAGCATCTTTACATTCTCAGGTATTGAAAACTTAAACCCTGTCTTCCTTTTGAGTTTGCCAAATGTATTAATGATTTGATTTTTATTAGGAAAATTTGATGAATTATGATATTGATTAAATGCCACAGCTAAAGGGAATTTCATGGTAATTAAAATAACATTAGTTACAGATACGAATATGGTACCTAACGAAGAAGTGGCTTTGTTAGTTTAGATATGTTCCAAGAGAAACAAGCCCAAATCCTACTTCCTCACAAAGTGGTTTGCAGATGTGGCCACACGTCATCAACATGAACATTTGGCCCCCTCAGAACATTTACGTGGAGCCCACTTACCATGTGCAGGCATTTAAGCCTCACCACAGCCATGGGATCCGTTATAGATCCCAGTTTACAGATGCATATGGGAACTGCAGATATTAAATTGCTTGCTCAAATTCACACCTAGTAAGACAGCGAGATTCAGAGATCAGACTCTAAAATGCACAATAGCACATGATGTGGAGTCCAATGGAGAAAGAAAGCCAAATTAACCCTCTACAACAAAAGAGAAGAAAAGAAAGAAAAGCTAAAGAAAAAAGAAAGAAAAAAAGAGTAAGCAAGAGAGAAAGGGAGGGAGAGAGGATGGAAAAGAAGAAGCAAAGAAGGAGAGAAAGAAAAAAGAACGGAAACAAGGAAAAAGCACTTAGGCCAACCTGAGCATTCGTAAAAAAAATCGTAGAGAAGATCAGTCTAACTTTCCAATCTCTAAATGATACACCATTTCATGTATAGTAAAGCATCTTTCTTTTTACTTTTTAAAAAATTTTGCATGCCATCCCTTATAATGACACATGGCAAAACATATAGCAAAAAATGGACATTCATAATCTTAAAATGACTGGTTATATAGAAGACTTTGAATCAAAACCTGAAGAAATTTTGGGAATATTCTGTCTGATTCACTCAACTTGTGTCTTTTTATGAAAATATGGGTTACGATATGCAGCAGAGGGTGGGAAGGTCTGGTCTTAACCCCTCCTTTTCTGCAACAGGAGTGAAGGAAGAGAGGATTGGTGGAAAAGAAAATAAGTTTCAGGTATAAAAGTGAAAATTTGAGGTATTATTAGGGGATATAACTCTGCAAGAGAGAAGGAAGGAGACTGGGAAGGGAGCTGAAAAAAAGCAGGAATGACAGCATAAAGGGCTTATAAGCCATGTCAAAGAGTGAAGGTGTTTCCCAAAGAAATTAAAGAGGCATAAAAATATTCAACACGGTCACATTTCTAATTTTCAAGAACACGGAGCCTGTGTGTGAAGAAGGTATTGGATGGGAACAAGAATGGACCTCAAGACACCAACAGAGCTGGAGGTGATGGCCCGTGCCTATAGTTCCAGCTTTTTGGGAGGCTGAGGTGAGGGGATTGCTTGAACCCTGGAGTTCGAGTCCAGCCTGGGCAACAGAGTGAGACCCTGTCTTAAAACAAACAAACACATCAACAACAAAAATCAGACACCAACGAACAGATTCTGCCATTACACTGGTGAGAGACAATGGGGTCTGAACTGGGTCCCAATTCAGTACTGGGAATGGAGAGAAAAGAACAGATTTCATTTTAGTCAGGAGACAATAGCTACTGAATGATTTAATCATTCATTATATGGAAGGAGGAGAGAGAGGAATCAGGATATCTCCTAAGTCAAATTGAACTGATGGTGATGAGAATCACAGGGGGTGGAATCAATGTGTAGAAGAAAAAACATGTGAGTTAGGATGTGTTGAATGTGATGCTTTCCACCCCTAAGACAAATGGTTGAACAGGCTTGTTCTGGTTATCTATTTCCACAGAACCACCACCCAAACTTTAGTGGCTTAAAAAATGACATTTCTTTTGCTCATGCATCTACAATTGTGCAGGGCATGGCGGGGGCAACTCAATGATCCGGGCATGGTTCAAAGACCAGGGACTAGAATCATGTGCCGACTCAGGGCTCACATCTAGTGGTTGATGTTAGCTGTTGGATTTCCCTGTGGCTGTTCAGCTTCCTTTCGGCGCGGTGGATGGAACCAACAGTGAGCGTCCCAGGAGAGCAGAAGAGAGCCGGGCAGAGCCATATCGCCTTTTCTAACTGAGCTTAGGAAATCGGTCAGTGTACTTTCCACCACCATCATATTCATTAGAAGTGAGTCACTAAATCAAGCCATATTCAAAGGAAGGGAAATTAGACTCAAATTAAAACAAACAAGTGTAAAACTTTAAAGACATATTTCAAACTACTGGAGTCCGCAGTCCTCAACCTTGTGGCATTAGGCACAGATTTGTGGAAGACAATTTTTCGCACGGGTGGGGGAGGGGGTGGGGGAGGAGGGGTAATCAGGTTGCATCGATTCTCATAAGGAGCATGCAACCCGGATGCATTCGGGTCTCATAAGGAGCATGCAACCTAGATCCCTCACATGCCCGGTTCACGATAAGGTTCTGGCTCCCATGAGAATCTAATGCCCAGCAGGATCTGACAGAAGACGGAGCTCTGCTCTCCTGCGCTCATCTTCTGCTGTGTGGCCAGGTTCTTAACAGGCCACGGGACAGTACCAGTGTGTGCCCGGTGTTTGGGGACCCCTGACTAGAGTGATCTCATAGCTCTCTGCCACTTAATGACCAACTATTTCATTAAGGCTCAATATAATTTTTAAGAGAAACCTTAGCTGAAGCCGAGATTATATTTAGGAGTTAATCACAGTGAAAGAAATAAAGTACCTATAAGTTGAATATTGCAGAACATTTTTTCCCCTTTGCCCAAGACATTTTAAATTTCAAATGTGGTTTTGGCAGTTTTGAAAGAGATATTTAAATTGAGAGCAGGAAATGAGTTTTGGGGTCAATCTTAAAAATTCATTTTGGAGAAGCACAGCATCCCTTCTGATTTCATGCTATTTAAACAAAAGAGCAGTGCTTTCCCAGGAGTGGAAATTACATTATTGGACAAATGTAGGAACTTTAGAGTAAATGACAACACAAAGATAGTAAATGTCTTTTCATTTGCAAAAACCTTTGTGGAAATGTTGTTATCGTCAATAGAAGAGGTGAATCTGAACAGTTTTTAAAAATATTTAATGGACCACAGATATATCTGTGATATATCATAAAGCTAAATGTTAAATGAACATTTGGCTAAAAGAGACGTCATGGTCAGAAGGAAAGCCTGGAATCCCTAACCCTGGTTCTGAATCTTGGTTTGACTCTTCTTTGCTGAGGGACTTTGAAGTTTTGTTATGAAGATTAGAGACACAGTTCTCGGTGTCTGCTCCTTGTCTGACCCTCAGAAACTTGGACTTGTTTATCATTAAGATGATGATAGTTAAATTATAATGATAAGAACTTGTTTGACTATACCAGAAATAGTAGAAATTATTAAAGTATTGAATTATACCCATCTGACCACAAGAAGAATGACACAAGCCCTCCCCTCAAAGTACATGGTTTCTTATTGTTGAAGAAATTATCTACAAAAACTTGAAAACAAATAATACACAGTTAAGGTTTTAAACTGTACCCCCAAAATTGTACCATATGACTTATGAGATTTTGCTAGAAAGTTTGGCATTAAAATGGACAACTCATTGAAATAAGAATTATTGTGAGGGTGTAATTTGTTGCATCTTCTGATTCATGTGAATTTCCCTTGACGATATTAATCCCATTATCAGGACAAGTGAAGAAATCAACCTTGTAAATTAAAACATAGGAATATATACATATTATTTCTTGCTTTTAGAACTCTGATAATGGAAAATTATATTTTAACGTAAGGTTGGCATAAAATATTATAATAAGGAGATCAGTGATATAGTTATAAGTTATTCTTTCAAAACATAGGGATGTAATTCACAAATGCCTAATATCAAAATACTTGGCATAATTCATAAATCTGTAATTTATAGATTGTAAATCTACAGTAATAAATCTATAATCTGAGGATAATTTTTATAATACAGAATTAATACACTACTGTCATTAATAACTTTTAAGAATGTTGTATTTTCTACCACAAATTTATTAATAACAAAATATTGCAGTCATTTTATTTTTTAAAAAATGTTAAAAATGTATCTCAAATATAATGGTAAATGCTGGCAGTTTTATCAATGGGAATCACAATAGTAAATAGGAAAACTGAAAATACATTCCAAGAATAGACGTGATTCATGTTGGTTTGGCTGGCACATCTGCAAAATTATAACTTCGTAGCAACTTGGATGAATTTAGAGTCTATAACACTCAGTTATCTATCACAGAAACAAAGAGCTGAGTACCCCACGTTCTCACTCAGACGCAGACCCTGAATAATTATCATAAGACTACAAGAAAGGGATTGGCAGTAGTGGGAAACTGTCAGGGACGGGGCACACTTCATCAATAAACGTACCTGATCTCAAACCAGGTGAAGTAGGGACAAAGTGAGGCCTGAACTTTGCCTGTAGAATGACCATTTGTAAACGTAACCCCAAATTGTACCCTACATCTTTAAAATAAAAATTTAAAACTAAAGGAAGATTTGAAGCGAGGTACATTGACCCCATTACACTGAAGGTTTTCAGTGGAAAATGAGCTGAACTGCTCTTTGAAATGGAAAACGTGTAAACATATCAAATGCATCTCTATTCGAATCTTATCCACCAGCAAATGAGTATTATAAATCAGTGGGAGACATTTTTGATACTTAAGAGTCCCCAAACAAGGGGATGGATTTCGGAGGTACGAGATGTTTTAAAGCTGTAGCAGAATTGCCCCGAAGAAGGTCAACTCAAGCTGCCTTTGCTCCTACCCTCAACCAGCGCATCCATACCTGCCCCTAACTAGAGCAACCCCTGTTTGATAGTTTTATACATTAAGCTTATAATCAAGAGATTATTTAATTAAAAGAATTTTGCTGTTTCAAAACAATGGAGAATAATAACTAGACTCTTGAGTACACAATACTGTAAGATTTGATCGCATGATATTTTAGATGAGAAAAAAGAGGAGAAAACATTATTGTGAGAGAAAATTATAACCTTATTTCACCTGTTGGGATGTTGGCATCACTGTCAGGTTTCACAGGGCCACATGTTTGTGTGGTGAAATTCCAGATCCGTCACTTTCTCGCTGTATACTTTCAGGTATCAGTCTTTCTAGGACTCAGTTTCCCATCTGTCAAATGAGAAACTTACCACATAGGACTTTCGAGAGCTTAAATGAGTCAACACAAGCCAATGACTTCTTAGTCCTTAACCTGGATATATTAAGCACTCCTAATTATCCTCAGATATTCATGGTACTTTGGAGGAAAATGGCACTCAGATCTCTGTTGGCATAATTTTTACTTTAGCAAAAAATTGAAATGGCACTCAAATGTAGGCTTAAGAGGAGGAGATTTCTTAGAAAGTCAACCTAAAGAGAGTTAAAGCTAAGGGAGGCATTGGGGCCGGGGATTGACTCTGCCGGGGTTTACTTATACAAAAATGATAAATTGCTATTCTGGCATATGATTTTTATCTCTATTTGTCGAGAGGCTCTTATTGTGAAAGTCAATGTTTTACTTTTGTCTTCCAAAATAATATTTCTGAGTCCTGAGCAAAAGACTCGCAAGATAGACTTTGTTGGAAGAGAAAGGGCGCACCACATTCCACAACTTTGCACACAGAGCTTCACATGAAAAGCTCTTTGCATATCCAGGGTTAAGCCTGACTGACTTAGTGCAGGTCACTTTCCTCTAAGCTGTGAGGTAGATGAAACAGGAGATGAGCCAGAAGATGAGGACAATGCCTCTGCAGAAGTAGAAATGGGCAGACTTAGGGAGTCATAACTAGTGTGTGTACTCTGCCTGGATCCTGAGAAATGGTGCTACATATTGAAAGGACACAGTTGTGGATGCACGATACTTGGGAATCAGAGTGATGCCTTAACCTACAATTCTCTAAGAACAGTTTTACAAATACATGCATCTAACAACCCGAGTGCCATTTTATGGCCTATTGGTCCTCAAAGAGTAGCTTGGTCTTACACCTTATTTTCCATATCATGGAACTTCTACCATATATTCATTTAGGGAACGAGAACTGTGTTCGTTCTTGTGTTTATCTCCTTCTTGGTTGAGCATTTATTAAGGAAAAAGATTTTGCTTTTCAATTAATTTTTCTTCTTGTCACTCTTCTGATTATTATTTTGCAATCAAAACAGAGTTTTAAAAATCCATAGGCACTAAAATGTTCTAGATTTTTAGCATTGGTTTCTAATAGCTTGAGAGGAGAAGCTTCATTTTCCCTTGAAAATGAATTGTACCCCACATCTTTAAAATAAAAATAATAATTTTTATAAAAGAGTAGATGAAAATATGAAGATCCTGAACTCTTTGACTAGTACATCTGGGCTTCATGGAAACTTTTGAGCTGTAAGGTACATAGAGAAAAGGTAAACAGATCTTTCCTTGCACAGATAAGAAAACGGAGCCCCAGAGAAGCGGAAAGTCTTGCAGAAGGCCCCTTAGCGAGCGGCAGAACCTGGACTCACGCAGCACTGCTGACCCTGAAAGCAAAGTCTCAGTGACCACACCATGTTCCCCCCATCACTGCCCCACACATTTCAGGGGAAAGAGCGCATTTTGAGGATCTGGCTGGAAAGTACAAGTAACAAGTAACACTTTCAGGTCCATGTGCTTCAGCCAGAGAATAATGATCAGAAAGAGTAAAGCATAATCACCAGCAAATGAGAGCTGAATTCTGACCCAGATCATATACATCAGCATCCATGTTACTTACCTTTGCTGAATAAGAATTTTCTCAACTCAATTCTCTGCAAAAAACTCCAGGAATCATCAGGGGTTTGAGTAGAGATGGCATATGTTTGGACCCTCATGAAAAGGGTAGAAACGGTGTCTGGTTACAGCTTGTGTGCTAAGGAGCAAAATGATTTAATTCATGGGTACAAAAAATAAATGCAGCTTAAATCTAAACATTAAGTCTTGGTATTTTTTTACAGAAGTGAAAGTGTTTCCAATTAGACTCCCTGGGCTTTAGTAGTTCTTCAAGAAAATTAGATATCATAGAAGTAGAAGGTTAATGTCTGTCACAGTCTGGATTTTCTGGAATGACTGCCTTCACAGTGTTTTAAACATAAAAGGGACTTGTTGGTTTGTATGCATTTAGTGGGATTACAAATACCCCAGTAGATGCTTACAACAAATATTTAAGAAATTCATAAAGCCTACTGTTTATCCTAAGAATAAATAATTAATAACCTTTAATATCTAAAATATCTTTAATAAATTTAAATATCTTTAATGTCTAAAATATCCTTAATAACTAAAATAAGAAATTCAATACCCAAAAATTTAAATTTGATATCATAAATTTTGGCCATTTTGGTAACAGAGATTTAAAAAAATAAACTATCATGAACTGACAAAACCAACATAATTAAAATACATCTTATGAGATTTATAACAAAGACCAAATTTGTGACTTTTGCCCTGACATACCACTGCTCATAAACAAAAATAACTTGGCTACAATGTAATACACTCATATGCATGCAAAATTTATTAAGGACTTATCAGGAAGCAAATTCTGTGGTAGGATATTCTTCATACACAATTTTTCTTACTCTTTGGAGCATTCTTTTTAGAGTTGGTTGGCTACCAAATTCAGCAAACGGGTGTGAGCAGAGTCCAGGGTAGTTGAAAAGAACACCCAAGACGTCTTTGAATCAGAAACACAAAATTGCTACTAATTTCAGTTCATTGCACTTTACTTCATATACCCACAATTACAGGTATCTAGAAAAAATATCTATGACAAAAATCCTGCTCTCTGGAAAAGTCAAAAGAATGATGAGCTGTTATTCTGCCACAGTGCCTCCCGGCATACGGAATATCTTTGCCATGTTAACAAGTAACACTTTGGTAAGAGCGGACATGTTATGAGACTGAGTTCTGGGCTCTATACAGGGATTTGGAACTGTGAGCACCTCTGCTTGAACTATACTGAGGTCCCGAAAGTGG
>NW_006962927.1:0-843 GCF_000164805.1 Carlito syrichta
GTGGCTCAGCCTGTAATCCCGCGCCTTTGGGAGGCTGAGGTGAGTGGATTGCCTGAGCCCGCGGGTTCGAGACCCGCCTGGGCAGCGAGACCTCATCTCTACAATAAATCAAAAAATCAGCCGGGCGTGGTAGCGCATGCCTGTAATTCCAGCTACTTGGAAGGCTGAGGCGGAAGGATCGCCAGAGCCCAGCAGGTCGAGGCTGCGGTGGCCGGGAGTGGCCACTGCACTCCAGTCTGGGCGACAGAGTGAGACTCCAACTCAAAAAAAAAAAAAAAAGAGCAGCCTTCACTGGATTAGGCTTAGCTCCTAGATCTCACACCCTCTTCTGTGTACTAGTGTCAAAGAGCTCAATGGAGCTCATGCTGGCACAAGAGCAACGGATACAACATATTCAATCCACGTGTCTCTATTATTATTCTATGCTATTCTGCAACAGAACTCCATTCAACGTTTGAACTCCTATGTAGGTTCATTAATCAGGACACAGGCTCGAATCACTTGACAATGGAGTCTTCGACCCACTGTGGTTGAGGAAACAGGGAGGAGCAGCAAGAAAGCAAAATGGGAAAGCTTGATAGAATTGGCCTTCTTTTAAATTATGGGAAGTAACATGGAAGATATATTTGAAAGCATTAGAACACTTCACTGAGAATAAAAGACTACTTATTTTCAGTAAACAAACTTTGGATTTTCCCACTGATTTTCGTCCAGTGGTGTCATAAGTCTTTACTTCACTCAATGTCTTGTGATCATAGGATGACCTTGTGTCACTGTTCCCTGTATCATCATGCACAGCATTTCTCCTTTATGTTGATCATTCTTGTTAGAAAAGAGAATCTG
>NW_006962928.1:0-4418 GCF_000164805.1 Carlito syrichta
ATCTCCCCTTTGTTGTCCCAAGGAGCCTAACGGACTTGTAAGTCCACATTCTCATTTACAACTATCAAGAAGAGCAGAAGGTTGCTGAGGATCTACAATGATAAAATTTTAATATCCAAGAGGCCCTTAGCACTAAATAATGTGGGGAATTAAAGTCCAGATTCCAGATTAGCCCTTATAATGTGGCCATGCAGACTTCTTGGATTTGTGACCCATGTAACCCAGATTATTTTTGTTCTCAGTAAGACTCTCGGACATTACCCGGCGATGTGGAAATAAAAACTTCATTACCCCAAATGTTCAGAAGGGCCCTGGAATCCAAGATTGCTGGATCCCCTTTAAGAATACTTCCTAAATATGTGGGAACTCCTAATCCCAAGTTACGAAATCAATCTAAAATGTTAGCTGTAGTTTCTGAATTAAGAGGTAAACCTAGAGCCAGAAATTACACTAAAATGTAATTACACTAAAATGGGGAGATGATTCATTGGGTTGTGGAATCTGACCTTACAGCCTCCTGCCAAAAAAGCCAAGCAGAAGGCTAGATTCTCTATTGCCATTTAAGAAGAGGAGCAGCAGGTTCCTGGTGATTGGTAATGACCGATTTGTGGTACGGATATAGGAATTAGGTCTGAAAAATGTGGGGACTGGGACTCCCAAATTCTTGATTAGCATTTAGAAAAATCCTGTAGGCTTCTAGGTATGAGAACTTCTTTAAGCCAGGGAAAAATTAGCAACTGCCCAGATGTTTGCTCATAACATGGAAACTGATTTTCCTTGTTCCACATGGGTAACATGAGTAGAGGCTTTCTAGGGACATAGTGTCTCAGATTCCTGTTTCGTTCTCAGCAATAAGACCAGATGTTTCCCAGTGACCTGTAAGTCTAGACCAGTGGCTACCAACAGAAACACTCCAGAATGTTCCTGTGTACTTGGAAACCAAGACCCTACTGCCTTCCCCAAATACCTTCTAAACATGGTGCAACATCCAAACCCAGAGTGCTAATTCTGAATAGCTGAGCTACCAGAAGTTTCTGGAGTAAGAGGCAACCCTGAACTCAGGGCTTAGATTAAAAAAACCCGAGATGATTACTTGTGTCCTGGAATTTGGCGTTAGAAGATCCAGAATCTAAATGTACTTGTAGTGCCATATTTTCGTTTAAACTATTGAGGGGACCAGAATGTTGCTGGACTTCTGGAATGACTGATTCCTAATATTCACAGAGGATACAGCTCTGAAAATTTTGGAGATGTCGAAGCCTGGAGTCTTTTAGACATTTTCAAGATGCCCTGTACATTTTAGAAATTGAGGAGTCGTATAACCCAGATTCTTTATTCTTCTTTAGCAAGAGCTCCTGTATCCTGTATATGAGGACTTCCATTCACAAGATGTCTGCTTTGAAATCGTGATTCTTGTTTAGCCCTTAGCAAGAGGCCGAGTAGATTTTTGGCATTGAGGACTCATGAAAACCAGATTCCTTATTTTTTCTTAGCAAGAGGCTGTGTAGCATCCTGTATATGAAGACTCCCATTACCCAGATTCCTGCTTCGTAACCCTGATTCTTGTTTAGCCCTTAGAAAGACGCCCTGTAGATATTCAGGATTGAGTTCATGTGTAACCCAGATTACTTATTCTTCCGTAGCAAGAAGCCATGTAGTTTCCCGTATCTGAGGATTCCCTTTAAGCAGATTCCTGCTCCATTCTCAGCAATACCCGAAATATTTCCTGATGAATGTAGAATTCCAGTTGTTTTGCTACCAATAGAAAGACTCCCATATAGTACCTGGGAACTGTAATCCAAGTTAACAGATCCCTCTTAACAAGACATCGTAAAAATGTGGAATATTCTAAACCGAGTATCCCGATTCCCAACAGCGTGACCACAAGAAATTTCGGTATTTTGAGGTAACCTAAAGTGAGGGATTTTGTTGCAGAATGCCCAATGACTCCTGCGGACTGGATTATGGCCGAAGATGTTCATAAGAAGCAAACGGAATTGTTGGTCCAGATGCTCGATTACAACTATCAACAGTACCGGAATCTTCTTGGATCTGTATTTAGAGATTTTAGGTATCCACGCAAGTAACTCTGACAAATGTAGGGAGCTACAAGCCAAGATTCCTCATTAAACTTAACAAGAGGCCATATAGATTTTGATGATTGAGGACTCCCTGAACCCGGATTTTCTTCTCATTCTCAGCAAGATGTCCTGAATTTCCCTGGCGATCTGGATTCCAAAATTGTGTATGCAAACAGACAATTTCCCAGCTTTGTCCCAGGGACGTGGAATTTGTGATCCCTGGTTACATTTAAAAATATGTACTACATGCTTAGCAACCTGAAAATCCCCAGCCCATATAAAATAGATGCACAAATGGAAGTTTTAGGATTACAGGGTACATCTTAAGACAAGAGTTGCACACAAATATGGCAAGATGATTCTTCAGTCCTGGAAACCAACTGAACTGTAGAGATGGGTTCTTGCTTATAAAAATCAAGAAGACCAGAAGGCTACTTGGAATCTAAAATGACACTTGCCCTTTCCAAGTGGCAAGGTACTATGATGAATTTGGAGAACTCGAAGCCGAGATTCCAGATAAGCCCTTATAATGGAGCACTGTAGAATTCATGGTTTGAGGTCTCACATAACCCACATATCTTTTTTTATTATCAGGAAGACACCCAGACGTTTTCAGGTGTCGTGGAAGGCCAAACTCTTACATACCAATACTCATAGGGCCAGAAGTTTCCCAGGGACCTGGAATCCAAGTTTGCTGGTTCCCCCTTAAGAATACGTCCTTATTATGTGGGAACCCCTAATCCCAAATTCTGAATATCAAAACGACTATCCAGCAGTAGTTTCTGGACCACGAGGTAAACGTGAAGCCAATGGTCACATTAACAAATGGAAAGAGGATCATTGGATTGTGGAATCTGGCATTGCAGGACCCTGTGAAACAAACAGACCAGTAGGCTGTATTCTCAGTTACTACTATCAAGAGTTGCAGCACGTTCCTGGGGATCGGTAATGACCAACTGTGATAGGTATATAGGACTTGCTCTGAATAATATGAGGACCAGGACTCCCAGATTCCAGATTAGCATTTAGCTAACATTCCTGTGAAGTCTTAGGTATGAGCATTTCCTTAACCCAGGGATAAATTAGCAATTACCCAGATGTTTGCTAGTTGCATCAATACCGAGTTTCCTGGTTCCTCTTTAGTAACACCTGTAGAAACTTTCAAAGGACACAGTGACCCAGATTCCTATTTCGTTCTAAGCAAAACGGCGAGATGTTTCCTGTTGACCTGGAAGTCAAGACTATTGTATACCCATAGAAGGATGACAAGATACGCCTGGGGTAGTTTTATCTAAGATTTCTGGTTCCCTCCAAAAATAGCTCCTATAAAATGTGAACACCTAAACCCAAAGCCCTAATTCCAAACAGCGGAACCACCAGACATTTCTGGAGTATGAGGTAACAGTGAAGTCAGGGTTTACATACAAATAATCCGAGAGAATTACTTGTGTACTGGAATCTGGCATCAGAGGTTGCAAGTATCTAAATGGACTTGTAGTGCCAGATTCTCGTTCACAACTATTAAAAGTACCACAGTGTTGCTGGAATCCAGGAATGATTGATTCATAATATCCACACAACAAATAGCTCTAAATATGAAGAGTGCTCGAAGCCATGATTCTTGTTTAGCCCTTAGTAAGATGCCCTGTAGATTATCTGGATTGAGGACTCATGTAACCCAGATTCCTTATTCATCCTTAGCAAGAGGCAGTGCAGTTTCCTGTATATGAGGACTCCCACTACCCAGATTCCTGCTTCATTCTCAGCAAGACACGGAGACATTTCTTGCTGATGTAGAATTCGAGTTACTTGGATATCAATAGAAAGAGCCCCAGAAGTTTCCTGGGCAATTGGAATCCAAGATTCCTGTTCCTTTGTACAAGACACACTAACAATGCAGGAACTTAGAAAACCAGATTCTTGATTAAACCTTATCAAGAGGCCCTGTAGACTTCCGCGAATGAGAACTCCATGAACCCGGATTCCCTTTTTCTTCTCAGCATGTTACCCTGACTTTCCCTGTCGAAGTGGATTCCAAAACTCTGTATACAAAAAGACAGATGCCCAGAAGTTTCCTAGGGATGGGGACCCATGATTCCTGGTTACCTTTAAAAATACTTACTAAACATTTGGCAACTTCAAAACCCTCAGCCCCTCTCAAAATAAAAGGACAAACGGAATTTTACGAATAAAAAGGTTCACCTTAAGACCAGAGTTACATCCAATATGGCAAGATGATCCTTTTTTTCCTGGAAACTGGCCTTAGTTGTCCCGAGGAAACAAATGGACTTGTAGTGCCAGATATGCTTTTCCAACTATCATGAGGTCCAGAATGTG
>NW_006962929.1:0-857 GCF_000164805.1 Carlito syrichta
GAACTGTGTCACTTATCTCTCCCAACAACCGTGTGCTATAATTTTGAATGTATTATCTGAGGAAGAGCCAAAAAACAAAACAAATAAACAAAAAAAACGCACAAACACTATCATCCTTTGCAAGACACATACAATTTAGGGAAAGAAAGAGTAAAAGATCACAGTGAAACAAAACTAAAACAAAAAGCAGATAAATTGTTGGAAACAAAAAAAAAAAACCGAGGAAAACAAGGTTAGAGGAGGAAGAATAGCAAGCAAGCATTGGGGCTGGGGATGAAACAGAATCTACCACATATCTACAATGGACCAGGATCTTCATGAGTATTCTGTCAACTAATCATTATGTCATCTAACTGCCTATGTGGAAGGTAGTTTTCTTTCTCAATTTATAGATGGTAAAATTTTAGCTTAGACAAAACTCTCAAATCATATTTAAATGAGAAATACAAGGGGATCCGAAAAAAAACAGGAATATATGTTTTTTAATTGTGTATTTATTCTTATGTTTAAACTTTTGTCAACTTCAAAGTATTGTGTTTGATGCAATATACCTTAAAGATGCTTTTTCAGCCACTCAAAACAGTTTTAGAACTCGCAATTTTGATGTATTTTAGTAATTCTGACGATTTTTGTTTCACCTCTTCCACATGGGCAAAATGTTTCTCCTTGAAGACATTTTTCATCTGGGAAAACAAAACAAACAAAACAGTCACTCTGAGCAAGATCTGGTGAATAAGGAAAGTAGGGCCTGGGGGACATGCTGTCTTTGAGTCAAAAGACAGCTGACTGCTCAGCGCAGTTTAGGCAGGTGCACTAGTAAATCATGCACTGTGAAATAGACAAATGTGTTGAAAAAA
>NW_006962930.1:0-682 GCF_000164805.1 Carlito syrichta
ATAGAGAGAGACAGAGAGACTGAGTAGATACTAATCCCCTTTGTTATAAGAGAAGAAAAAGAGGCAAAAATGCATGTATTTTTGTAGATATAATAGTATGATAGTGAAATATTGAGGAACCTACTGAGAGCTTTTTTTTTTTTGGTCAAACAATAACATAGGTTAGGAATTAAAAGTCCAAAAATTTCCCTGTTGTTTCTTCCCACCGTAATGCTGGAATTTTTTTCCCTTTATTTTTTGTCTTTCTTTCAATGTCAATACTTACAACAAATAGCCTGATGCTTGTGCTGATAGCCAGAAGTCATGCTGTCATGATACTGTTGACAAAAGGAGGTCATACACATAATTTTTTTTAGTTGGAATCTCACTCTCTCACCCAGGCTGGAGTGCAGTGGCATCCTCATGGCCACTGTAGCTTCACATGCTGGGTTCAAAAAATCTTTCCACCTTAGTCACCCCAGTAACTGGGAGCACAGGTATGAGTCACCATGCCCAGCTACATTTTTTATTTGTTGTAAAGATGAGGTCTTGTCAAGTTGCCCAGGTTGATCTCAAAGCCCTGGGGCTCAGGAAATCCCTCTCACTTTCTGTCTCCCAAAGTGCTGTGATTACAGGCATGACCCACCATACTTGGTTTTTTGCACAATATTTTAAGATGGTTTATTCTTGAGCCATATGTGTC
>NW_006962931.1:0-765 GCF_000164805.1 Carlito syrichta
CATGCTTTGTTTGTTATTAACCATTTAAATGTTGATTCTGAAGGAAAAACTGCTTTTCTTCACCATGAAGGGATGCACAAGGGCATCCGTTGCCTTTAGTAAAATGGAAAGACTTATTGACTGGACAATGGCGTGGACCTGATGTCTTGTTAACAGCAGGACGAGGTTTCGCATGTATTTTTCCTCAGAACGCTGACGCTCCAGTGTGGATCCCGGATCGTCTCATAAGGCATCATGAGCTGCCCGCCACATCCTTACCCCAGATGGATGTTGCAGAGAGATCCGAGAGGACGAGGGATACAGAGAGACCCGAGAGCACGACAGACACTGCCCCCACCTCCACACCAATACCAGACTTACCTGATGTCTGACAATTCGTCTTTTATTAATGAAGAAAAACCCCCTATCTGGGGACAATTCAAAGCACTGGTCGAGGAGGCTCGGAAAATCTCAACAGCCTACGGCCGACCTAGCGATTTGGCAATGATGTTTCTGGCTATGCTTGTGGTCATTACATTACAGGTACCTACTTGTACAACAGCTGCTATAAGTAACTATTCATCTACAACATATAAATACTGGACGTATGTTCCAGATCCACCTGTGTTACATCCTGTAACTTGGGATGAACCAGAAATTAAAGTTTTCACTAATAACAGTTATTTGATGGGAGGAGGAAAGCTCTTCTTTCATTACTATTACTTCTAAATCAGGATTTAATTATTCAGGTATAGCTGGAACTCCCCCCCATTTGCTTTTCGTACA
>NW_006962932.1:0-4671 GCF_000164805.1 Carlito syrichta
GTGTGTGAATTATTTTTTAATTACAGAAAAACAGTTCAAATACCAGTGGTTTGATGGATATAGTTGGGAGGTTTGCCTGATGAAATTAGTTTTTTTCTTAAGTTCCTGTGGAATGATTGTGGTCTATATATTTTTATGACTAAGATGTTATGATTAACCTGTTTACCATAAGAACATTTTTCAAAGTAAAAACCAGGTACTGAATTTAAAATAATTAAAGATGCTTGCATATTCCCTTTAATATATGTTTCAAACATATGCTTAGAAATCAGAAGATAGATAGACATAAGCAAAATAAACCAGGTTTTGCCCTTTTAATTCTTGTGGCATGATGTAATTTGTAAGTACATAAAAATAAACTGGTAATTTTCTAAATGAATTTGACTAAAAATTCATAGAAAAAGTATTGTACCTCAGTTATCAATAGCATTTATTTAGGCATATTGCTGTCTCATGAAGTCCTTTTAAGTAATTTGCACATAGTACATAAGCTAAAATGTTGTTCAAAAATTTTAAAAAATCTCCTTTTTAAAGATGAAACATGAGTGTAGAATTTCTCAACAGATTGACTCAGGCTCGTTTTATATATAACTTCAAACTTCACATGTAAGTATAGTGGATCAATAATGTTCTGTTATGCTATATAAATATCTGCCTTGATGCAACAAATTACTTGCCATAAATAAATATTTTTCAAAGAAACATATATTTAATTATAGTACAGTTAAATCAGATGCTATAATTTGGTAATGTTTCTCACCTGCATGTGAGTGTCATGCAAAATTTTTCTTGTTAGCTTTTGTTTTTATAAATGATATGCCTTTGAATACTTTCTTGCTATTGTTTTAATGGAGATTAATGTGATGATTGCACATTTCAAAATTGACTTCTCTAGAATCTCTTTATCTGATATAATATTCACGTAGCAAAAGTCTTCAATAATTATATAAGAATATAGATAATGAATACTGTTTCAAAGTAAAATTGTTTTAATTAGCTGTAACTAGTAGAAATATATGTGGTTTACACATAATTATTGAGTAATTGAAATGATCCTAAAGGTCCATGTCTTCTTTAAAGAGCGCATTTCAAATATCTTATGGTGATTGTCCTATTAGTTTATTAGAAATACAGGTTTTTTTCACTTGACCACATATGAATATATATTTTTTATTTAGAGGTAAAATGTTACATTAAGGTCCTATGGCAGAATTAGCATATGATATTATACAGTCCTCTTAGTTTTTCATCCTTTATTAACAGTCATCTTTGGCTCTATTTCTCCTCTGACTGGAACATCATCTAGCCTTGGCAGTTGAACTAGTCAATAGAATGGTTAAATTTTTCTGACTGCTCTGAACTGAATTAACCTGTTTTGACCTGGAACTGATTTGTCACTGATTATAACCTGACAGGCACTAGCAGCCTGCAATGATTATGGCTTTGGAGATGAATCTGACATTGTGTTCTCTTGCTACAGCTCGTCACGTGAGGAAACTGGGGCCTCTCACACTCTCTATGACCATGGAGTTTGCAAATGGCCAAGCTGTGAAAGCATTTGTGAAGACAGTTTATAAAGTAGGTTTTTCACTGTTTTTTGTTTGGGAGGATGGATTATATGAGAGTTTGGGGCACATTGTTGTAAGTAAACAAAGGGTGAAGAGGGAAGGAAACATCCGTCATAATACCTACTTTAAGATTTCTGTGTGTTCCAACAAATCGATTGGTAAAGTCAGGCTCTATCTTCATCTTTGCATTAAAATATTTTACAAATGTTTTGATGAAGATTTTGAATGAATGAAAAATAGTAGCTTATAATAATATATCATTAATCATTGGGAGATATATTTAAAAGATAGAAGTCTCTTACATTTCAAGTTTCTAATTAATATTATGTGAGTGGTCATAAACTATATTTATTTAAACATTCTGCAGGTGTATTTTAATTACTTTATATTATTTTAAAAATAATATTTAATATATATTTAGCAATAGTAAAAATGCAAGTTAATAGTGGCTAAAATCTAAAGAAGTAACTGTACTTCTTTAACATTGTTACTTTTTGCCCTTAGAACATTAAGAAACATACATGGCTATATGTGTGTATAATAAATTACATGGCTTTTCTAGCTTAAAGTCAAAACAATTATGTTTCTTAAATTTTTTATAAAATATAATTTTATTTTTTAAAAATTACTTAAGGGGTTCTTTTGCAAGTGAGAATATCATCTTTCACAATATGTTTTCTATGCACAATTCTGGTATACAAGAGATCTAAACTGAGAGCTACAGATAGGTTTATGGAGATGAGTAACTTCACATGCTGAGACTCTTATGTTGTGATGGTGCAGTTAACAGGGTGAAGGAACTGCTTCAAACTTCATCAACAATTAAGCCAATTAGCTCATTTGAAATTGCACTGCTTTGTTGCCAGAATGTTGGCAGAAACCTCAAAAAGATGTGTTTACAAATGCAAGACTGACTGCAGGGTATAGAACAAAAACACCTTAACAACAAGCCACATGTACTTGCCACATGTACAAGCATCATAATAACTTTATAACTGAATTACAGTAAAACTTCCACAAAGATTTTTTTTAACCTTTTATCATTTCTAAACAATTAAGAGTCACTTTGCTTCATATATCACTATGGTGCTTTATAACTAGCCTTGCATGAAAATTTGCACTTGTCTTTTACTAAAACAGTTGTGAGCTGCCATTTCATCAGGTATGAAACTGGTTATACTGTTCTAAGCAAAGAGAGTATTTAAAATGTTAGATAATTTTGCTGAAGTTTTTCTCCCTAAAAAATTATTGAAACAAGGATAGAACAAAGGTATATGAATTATTTTAACAAATAATTTCATATTTCTTCCTTTGAATACCTTAGTCTTTATCAATATATTATTCCTTGTCATCAAGATCATTTAGAGGACTATTTCTGCTATGCTTTTAAGAATGGTAATTTAAGCCATAGAATTAGACCACTGACTATGAATTTTATTGCTCCAAATTGTTCTTTCTGACAAAATTCAAAATAAACATTTAGAAAAATATACATATATTTTCTTCAGTATGAGTTTATTTATAGAACATGGAAAGGAACAGTTTTGTTTATTTCACATATTTATATTTTTATTACAAATGAGCAGATTAATTTTGCTTCCCATAGTCCTTTTTTATATTCATGCCAATGTTTTTTAAAAAATTATAATTAAAAAAGCATTTCCCTTCAATTAAATATCAACTTTGGTTCCAAATACTGACCATTTTCCCAACCCATTAGTTTATAGGGATGACAGAACTAATGACAGTAGATTATAAGGACTTTTTTAAGTTCATTTTCATTTTTTATATGCTTTTGATTCACTAACTCAAAGATCTGTGATAAATTCAGTTACTAGAACTAATGTAAGTATACTGTACTGGAATAAAATATTAGTTAGATATATTTCCCATACTGGTATTATCTTCTTCTTTAAAACATGAAAAATCTAAAGAGAAATAAAATATTTTATTAAAAGAATCAACTGGCAGGTTCGGTGGCTCAGCCTGTAATCCCGCGCCTTGGGAGGCTGAGGTGAGTGAATTGCCTGAGCCCGCGGGTTCGAGACCTGCTTGGGCAACTTGGCAAGACCCACAATAAACCAAAAAAATTAGCCGTGCGTGGTAGCGCATGCCTGTAGTTCCAGCTACTTGGAAGGCTGAGGTGGAAGGATCGCCGGAGTCCAGCAGGTCAAGACTGCGGTGGCCAGGAGTGACCACTGCACTCTAGTCTGGGCGACAGAGTGAGGCTCCAACTCAAAAAAAAAACAAACAAAACAGAATTAACTGTTTATTCAGGGGGAGAAGTTAGTATCTGAGTGGTAAGTGAAATGAAGAAGAAGCATCACCACTTATACAGATTTTCTTAGAAAGAAGACTTTGCTTTTCCTTCGTAATAATGGAGAAAATTGATAGATAAGTTTTTTTAAGACTGTGAAAGGCTTTAGTTCTTTCTTTGCTTATCCAGTCTCTCCAAATTTATATCCAGTGTTTATTATAAGTGCTTTTGAGAAAATATGGTTGTGACAATTTTAGTTCTAAACTGCACTAGAAATAAATTTGAAGACATCATCTTTCATTATCAGATAATTTATCCATTGGTTTGAAATGAAAGGACAGTAGAAAATACATTGAGTCCCAAATTCTTTTTTTTTTTTACATTACATCCCAAAACAAACCCTTAGAATTCCTCTGTTTTGACAAGCACCAAATGAAAAGCCATCATTGGACAGTTCTTTTGTATAACACATATGTTATTGTGTATTATATACATTTATATATTTTATATATTTACGTATTATATATACTATTCTTTTATATATTTTTTACTATTCAGTTGAGGTATTATTTTATATTGCATAAAAATATTGGACTGTGATAGAAAATGTTATTTATAACAGCAAGATAAAAGCAGAAAATACAAGATGAAGAAGGAAGTACAGTATAAAAAAGTGTTTACAAAAATTTGGGGGTTTCACTATGAAATAGATGTTGACAGAAGTTAACCATTTTTCTGACCACTAACTAAGGAGTTCATGAGATCACTAAAAGCATTTCATACTAGTTCTTCATTACTGTCTTATAAATGTCGAAGTGTAGTAACATCTGACAAAACTTTACAGTA
>NW_006962933.1:0-754 GCF_000164805.1 Carlito syrichta
TAGAACTCGCAATTTTGATGTATTTTAGTGTTTCTGACGATTTTTGTTTCACCTCTTCCACATCGGCAAAATGTTTCTCTTTGAAGACATTTTTCATCTGGGAAAACAAAACAAACAAAACAGTCGCTCTGAGCAAGATCTGGTGAATAAGGAAAGTAGGGCCTGGGGGACATGCTGTCTTTGAGTCAAAAGACAGCTGACTGCTCAGCGCAGTTTAGGCAGGTGCACTAGTAAATCATGCACTGTGAAATAGACAAATGTGTTGAAAAATCTCAAAAAAAAAAAAAAAAACGCACACACCAAAAAATTAGCTGAAGAAAATGCAGCATAGCTGGTACACTGATGCTGATGGATTCCTAGAACACTTACCTAAGGGGGGAAGCCTGTACCATAAAAGACCTCCCCTCCAAAACATAGTTCTGGAGTGTGTGTGTGTGTGTGTGTGTGTGTGTGTGTGTGTGTGTGCACGCCCCCTTGTTTAATGTGTCATTTCATTTCTTCCTTCTATGCATGTGAGAATATAGAAATAACCAGTGATTACTAATGGCTTTTCACATTTATACCTTGAGAAAAGTTGAGTGTTATACTTTTGAGAAAACAGAGATGTTCATTTAAATATTATATCAGGACTTTATGTGATTAACAAAGGCAATCAATTGGAATTACACACCTCAGAGTTAAAGTGTTAATTTAGCAAAATACAACAATAATATTAGAAGTCTTTTTTTGGGGGAATTTTTGTACAATGTATTAT
>NW_006962934.1:0-422 GCF_000164805.1 Carlito syrichta
AGTGTCCTCTGATGCTACTTGCCTTCTTAGTGTCGAATGATTCTACATGCATTCTTAGTGCCGTCTGATACTACTTGCCTTCTTAGTGTCGTTAGATACTACTTATCTTCTTAGTGTCGTCTGACACTACTTTCCTTACTAGTGTCTTCTGATACTACTTGCATCCTTACTGTCGTCTGATACTACTTGCCATTTAGTGTCGTCTGATTCTACTTGCCTTCTTAGTGTCGTCTGATACTTCTTGCCTACTTAGTATCCTCCGATATTGCTTGCCTTCTTAGGGTCTTCTGATACTCCTGGCCTTCTTAGTTTTGTCTGATACTACTTGCCTTCTTAGTTTCATCTGATACTACTAGCCTGCTTAGTGTCGTCTGATACTACTTGCCATCTAGTGTCGTCTGATTCTACTTGCCTTCTTAGTG
>NW_006962935.1:0-4266 GCF_000164805.1 Carlito syrichta
ATGTGAATATTAGAGTAAGGAGAAAGTACTTTGTATAGCTGATGAGCATTAGAAATTCTGCCAGGCATTTCTCCTGTAAATTGATAACTTGTCTCTTAGTCTTTTATAAATTTTTTAAACATATTTTTATTTTAAAATTGTGGGGTACAGTTAAGGGTTAGGTATACAAATATGCATCATTCAGGCACCCTTATTGATAAGGGGTGTCTCCCCATTCCCAGACAGATATTGACTACTGTTAATCCCACCTCCCTTCCCCTCCCTCCCCCTATATAGTTTCCCACCACTGTCATTCCTTTTCTTATAGTGTTATGATAGATGTTCAAGGTCCACTATATGAGTGAGAACATGTGATACTCAGATGTTTGTTTCTGTGAGAGATCACTCAGTATTATAGACTCTAGTTCCATCCAAGTTGCTGCGAAATTCATGATTTTCTTTTTTATGGCTGGGTAGTATTGCATCGTGTATAGGTACCACATTTTTAAAATCCAGTCCTCTTTTGATGGACAACATGGTTGGTTCCAGGTTCCTTTTGACTACCATGAACTTATTATTCCAAACCAGAAGAGTCCTGAGTGATGAATTTATAGATTGGTGATTCTATAGATTGATACTTCAAGGTTGAGAAATGGGGACTAACCCAAGGGTAAGACTCAAGAGTGAGCTGTCAGTTACCTCATTGACCAGCCTGTTTCACTGCAATGGATACAATGGATATAAACTCTATTTCTACCCAATTTGTGTGAATGAGAATGAGTCTCTAAATACACCCTTAGCAGTTCTTAAAAAGCAATTAGCAGAATGAGTCTAGTCATCTCCCTCTTTACCATGGACATTATCATCAAAATGTTTGTTTTAATCCCATTAACTAAGAAAATTCTGGGTGAAACTTACCATTTTTTTTCTGTTTTGTGATTTGTGCTACAGGAACAATTTTCTAAAAATCGTTTAAAACAAATCCAATTTGTGTCTAATTTAAAGCAACAGATATGAAGCAGTCTTTATAGTAACAAATTTTATGGTTCAGGTTAGGGAATTAGAGTTCCTAATTTTGAATTCTAGCTCCCTATTTGCTAGAGATGTAACTTTAACCTGGTTACTTAATCTCTCTGATATTTCTGTTATCTCATCTGGAAATGTAGATACCACTAAATAGTTACTTTGTGCGACTCTGGAGAATGAATGAGCTAATCCATGTAAGTGCTTGGTCCAGTGACTGGCACATGGCAAGTGTTTGACAATATGATTATTAGGACATATGCGAACATCATTGGGAGAACTCAGCTGGTTTAACCTAGAATCAAGAAGACATGATGGAAAGGGTTCAGGAGCTTCTATTTAGTATCTAAAGGTGGTCATCTGCTATATGTGGCAGAGAAAGAAGAGTTAGAACTAGAGGAGAGAAGTCAGAGGCAGGCTAATTTCAGACCAATAGAGATGTAATGACTAGAGCTGTCCAAAAATGGAATGATTTTGAGAGAAATAGAAGTTTGTTTTGCCAAAAGAACACCAAATGAGTTTATGGGCTGGACAACCTATAAAGCATTGTCTTAAAGTTTGATGATCTTCTGGGCTTGGTGATGTAGGTCAGGCTTGGCTGAGTAAAACTGCCTTAAAAGAAAGTATGCATGCACTTTTAGTAATACATATTTTACATACATTTATAAATATTTTCATATTTATATGTATAGAAATACACAAACACTTCAGAATCAAACAACCTTTTCTAAGCATATATGAAAGAATGGTTTGGTTTGACATCTCTTATAAATTATCACCTGATGTGTTTTTTTTTTTAGCCCAACATTAAAAAAAAAAGCTGATGCATAAACAAGGTTCAGGAAGAAGCGAGTCATCTAATTGCCTCTCTTCCTATGTCACTGCTACAATATCTAGCAACTGAAAGTCTGGGTGAGTCATCTGCACTATGTTGTGTCTGAACAATTCCTGGCATTTTCTATTTGCCTCTCCAGACTTCTAAACAGGAATCATTGTAGAAGAGACCATAGTGTGGAGGTTCTAATAATAAATATGAAGATCATTAAATGTGGGAGGTTCTGAAAAATGGAGTTTAGAATTGCAGTACGGACCTACCCTCTCACTGTACAAAGAAACTGAGATCCGGTTTACAAGGAGATCTTACAGTATTTAATCTCATTGGTGGAGAGCCCGAGATCTTCTCTTCTTCCCATGGGGACAGAATCTTAGAACCTCAAGTGATCCTGGAGGACCCTACTCCCATAGTTTTAAAAATGTGTGTTCCACAGAGATCTCATATAGAGAGGTGGGACTTGGGGCCCAAGAGTAGGGAGTCTGCAAGAGGAAAAGGGGGAAGTCAGCAACTGGGCCTCTGTCCCTTTGAGCAGGCTTTATCCAGGGTGACTGCTTTTATCTCTTTTAGACATTAGAGTTCAGGAGGAGATTCCATTTGAAAAAAAAGTAAAGTGTTCTGAAAAATAAGATTTGGAATTCCAATATAGACCTACCTTCTCACTAAACAAAGAAACTGAGACCCAGAGACACTGAGGGGACTTCCTCAGGTCCCCCACCCTGTCATGGGAAAGTCAGGACTGGAATTTAGACTACGGTCACTTGCCATAGCTCTTCCCATCATTTGTTGTTGCTGATGAAACACTAGGACACATTCTAAAGTGTCATCACTCAGAAAATACCCCGTGGTGATAATGGTGACAGATGGTGCTATGACTTCCTACTATGTGACCAGTGCCGCAAAGATGTTATCTTATTTAGTCCTCATGGCTGTGATCTGAGCGAGGAGCTCTTATGGATCCCATTTAAAAGTTGGGGAAGCCGGGCTCAGTGGCTCAACCTGCAATCCTGCACCTTTGGGAGGCTGAGGTGAGTGGATTGCCGGAGCCCACGAGTTCGAGACCCGCCTGGGCAGTGAGACCTCATCTCTACAATAAATCAAAAAATCAGCCGGGCGTGGTAGTGCATGCCTGTAATTCCAGTTACTTGGAAGGCTGAGGGTGGAAGGATCACCGGAGCCCAGCAGGTCGAGGCTGCGGTGGCCGGGAGTGACCACTTCACTCCAGTCGGGGTGACAGAGTGAGACTCCAACTCAAAAAAAAAAAAAAGTTGGGGAAAATGAGGCTCAAAGAAGTTGAATCACTTGCTCAACATCACACAACTACCAGAAAGTAGATTTGGGATTTGAAGGCAGGTGGTTTTAATCCAGAGTCCTCAGTCTTAACCACTCTACTTTTTTGCCTTCTTGCACTTTACTCTTCAAACTTGTCTTGGGGGACAGATACTGTTAGATTTCATGTGACCTTGCCATATTTTTTATATTTACCAGCGTAACAAAAATCTAGCAAGGTTTTCTCTATTGAATGTTCTATTTCTACAGAGTTATCTCATTATCTAGCATGACCTTGATGAAGATAATAACACTTACCTTATCAAAATGGTCAATCTTCATTAATTTTTTTCTAATTGGTAAATGTTGGTGTAATTTAGGGAAAGTATAGATTATAGATACATTTTATTTTATTACTTGTAAACACATACCTTAAAAAATTATATAAAAATGTTCCCTTCTGGGACTCATTTCAATGATTTGTTATTAGCATTAATATTACATGCAATTTAAAAGAAATCTTATTATGAGTACCTTGATCGTTCCTCTCCATTCTAATGCATCCTACTGAATAACCTAGTAAGTGATTTCACTACCTCTTACCAGACCTACCATAATGGCCTCCAAACTCATTGCCCTGTGTCCTGGCTGTCACATCCTTTCCAGGCACCTTTTTCATGTGGTTACCAATAAAAATCAGCAGTAAAACACAGCATGATCCAGACTCCAATCAGCATAAATGTTTAATTCCCCACGGCCTTTTTCTTACAATGTCCCTAAAGCCCCAGTTGTTATGACTGACTCCCTGACCTCTTATATTCTCAGGTGTTTCCATAACCTTGTCACTGTTACCTCCTGTTCCAGGTTTGCCCACCCTACAGGAAGTCTTCCCGGGTTCCAGCTCTTTTTTTTTTTTTTTTTTGAGTTGAAGTCTCACTCGGTTGCCCAGACTGGAGTGCAGTGGCTACTTCCGGCCACCGCAGCCAGGACCTGCTGGGCTACGGCGATCCTTCCACCTCAGCCTTCCAAGTAGCCAGAATTACAGGCATACACTACCATGCCCAGCTGGTTATTTTATTTATTGTAGAGATGAGGTCTCACTGCTCAGGTGGGTCTCGAGCCCACAGGCTCAGGCAATCCACTCACCTCAGCCTCCCAAAGGC
>NW_006962936.1:0-399 GCF_000164805.1 Carlito syrichta
ACAAGGTTTCAGGTTAATCTATGAAAGATGTATAAGTAGTCACTCAAAGAAAGTTCTCATATATTAAGTTCTATTTATGGATTGTGTATAATTCTGCACAGTGAGAAACACCAATATCTATATCTCAAAATGTGCCAGATTACACTAATCTTCAAGGGGCAAATGTATATAATATTGCAATGTAATGAACTCAAATACTAGCTTATGGATTTTTAAAAAATATTTCTGCATTTTTTTTTTTTTTTGAGTGGGAGTCTGGCTTATTGCTGCATTTAAATTAAGTGACTTAAGCCTGGCTCGGTGGCTCAGCCTGTAATCCCGCGCCTTTGGGAGGCTGAGGTGAGTGGATTGCCTGAGCCCGCGGGTTCGAGACCCGCCTGGGCAGCGAGACCTCTTCTG
>NW_006962936.1:1728-6247 GCF_000164805.1 Carlito syrichta
TCCAAGTTTCAACTCTCTAATCACATGGCTGGTCTTTCTAGTATGACTAACTCCCATTCCATGTCATTTTGTTAGCATAGACTATCCAGGGACCCAACAAAAGTTACCTCATTGGCGCAACTATTAGGTGTGGTCCATGGAAACCATCATCAATAACAGACATTTCTATGATTAGGAAAATTCAAGGGTTTTACAATTGTCTTCTAGAAATCAGGGACAAAGTCCAGCCAAATTCTTTATTACACATTCCTAGAACAACTTATGGGTATAACAGTCTGGTTTATCATTTCATGTGGAAGGTACATAAAAAGCAATTGCCAATATCTATTTCTGTCTTATAATACTAAAAAAAATCTATAGGTGCCAAATTGAAATGTTTTATCCATACTCCTTTTACACTCCTTCAACATCTAAAAATGTTTCTTCAGATGTTTGTAGGAAGGTAGAAACAAAAAGCTGATGTTTTAAAAAATAAAAAGCCTTATGTTTCTGTTTTATTAGGCATCTAATACAAACTCTTTGGAAGTTTTTGGCAATAATATATGCTAACATTTCAATTTACATTATATATAAATAAAGTATTTTTAAGTAACTTTTTTGAATTTTCTTGTAAAGTTAAAATAATTAGCTTTAACCTAAACAATATTATATTATAAATCTGAAGGTTTGTGGTTTAATTTTACTTATTCTTTTAAACATAAACAGAAAATTGCTAAAATTAAAAATACAGGCATACTACCGAAAGTCATATCACATATCACCAGTGGTGAATGTAAAACAATTTGAGAAATGTTGCATAAGTTATATTTCAAAGGCAATGGCACAATATCTTAAAAACCATCCTTATAATTTAGAATAACTGTGTACATATGGATTTGCAAATTACAACTTGTTTACATTTTTAAAGGAAATCTCTTGTTCTAATTCAACTATTTTAACAGATAAAATCAATAGACCACAGTTACAGACTAACCAACTCCCATACAAAAAAAATAAAACATACAATAATGCTAACATACAAGCTAACCAACCACCTTATTGGTGTCCTGTTACTCTGTACAAAGATATAGTTTACAGAGAGGAGAAAAGAGAAGAAAAGGAAGAGGAAAGAAAGAAAGAAAAGGAACAATACATTAGGAATAGAATTTAGTCATTAAACTAACAGAACCAATCAAGCACACTCTGAGACTTTTTGTTTAAGTTCAATGTCCTTCCACGGTTGCAGGAGAGGTGGCAGCGATCCCAGCAGATCTTGCCTGCAGGGGCTTCAAGGACTGAAGTCGTGGATCGCCTCAGGCACGAGTGGTGCAATGTACTATGACCACCACGGAGGCCACGCCAGCGGCTGCTGTGTCTGCGCTGCAGTGGCTGTCCAGACTGCTGCGATGCCCCAGCGGTGCCAAACACTGAGCTCCGTGTGAAGTGCAGGCTGCGATGTTGGGGTCTACAACCCTGGGGGAGACAGCCAGAGACCCTTTGTGTTCTCCTTTGCAGAGGGTGTCATAGACCAGGTTGCCCCTTTGCCATCTTGCCGCAAGTCCAAAAATACTTGATGAAAACGAGAAAGACCATGAATTGTCATCTTGTTACAGAATTTTAAATGACCCTTTGTAACACTGAAATATAATTGGAAAGTATAAGTGATTCTGAAACATAGTTTTCTCTATTTTGAACTTGGTTTGTTTTCTCTTAACTTAAAGTTACAAGTTTTTGTGTGGACATATGCTTTCATTTCCCTTGGGAAAGTGCCCAGGAATCAAAAGTCTAGGTCATCTGGCCATTCTGTGTTTAACTTCTAAGTAACTGATAAATAGTTTTCTCAAGTTGTTGTACCACGTTATGTGCCCACAGCAGTACAGCAGGGCTGCAATTGTTCATATTCTCATCAACATCCAGTGTGTCATGCTAATCTTCGCCATTGCAGTGGGCATGAAGTGGTATTTTAATGTGGTTTTAATTGTATTTCCATCATGACTAAATATGCTGAGCATTGTTTCATGTGTTTATTAGTCATCCAAGTATCTTCCTTGTTGAAAGTTCTGGTCACATCTTTGCCCATTTTTCTTTTTTTTTGGTCTGTTTCAAAGTACATGATTTTGTTATTGAAATGTAAGATTTCTTTATATATTCTAGATATAAATCTTCTGTTAGATATCTGTTTTACACGTATTTTCTTCTACTCTGTAACTTGCCTTTTAATTTTCTTGCCAGAGTCTTCTGATAAGCAAAATTTTTAATTTTCATAAATACATTTCATCTTTTTTAATTCCTCTTTCACAATTAGGAAATAGTTTCCAAACCAAAGTTCATTACTTTCCCCCTATATTTCCTTTCAGATTTCTTATACTTTTTAGCTCTTACATGTAGATCTATGAATGTTCATAGAAGCTTTAATCAGCAACAACCTGAATGTCCAATAACCCAGATGTCTGACAACAGATTAAACACAAATTTCATATTCATAAAATGCAACTCTACTCAAACATTAAAAAGTGAATTATTGATTCACGCAATGAAACAGATGAATCTCAAAATAACTCTGCTGAGTGAAAGAAGCTAGACAAAAAGAGAGTACATGCTTTATGGGTATCGATCTGTATGTTGTAAGAAGTGCAGGCTTGAGTGATCAGCTGCAGAATTATGATGACCTGAGGAGTAGAGAGTGGAGGGCCAGAAAGCAAGCATGGAAGGGGCTATAAATGGGGGCAGCAGTCAACAGACACTCTCACTGCCATCCTGCCTGTTGTGCCTTTCACAATGTATCTTTTCTTTAATAAATCTACCTTTTTTACTTCGTAAAAAAAAACAAACAAACAAGAAATGGGCACAGAGCAAGTTGGGGGAAGCAGAAATGCTTGTTATCTTCATAGTGATCACAGTTTCACACTTTACAGGTGTGCAGCTATGGGATTCTTATTTGCTGCATAAGTTCATCATAATTTTAATAAATACATACATTTCCTTCAATCAATAAATAAAGCTTCAACTTGACACAATCAAGTTTTAATAAAACTATAAAGTATTAACTATACACCAATAAACCTTTAACTGAAAATAAAAAGACACTTAAAAGTATTAAAGTCATCTTTAAAGTGAACCCAGTTACTTTTTCAAAAAATTTACTTTTTCCTAACTCTTACCATCATTCCCAGTACATTGCATTTTTAGAGTCTTTCATACTCAGTGATCTATCACAGAAACAAAGAACAGAGTACCATATGTTCTCACTCATAGTGAACCCTGAGCATTTACCATAATACTCTAAGAAAGGGATTGGCAGTAGTGAGACACTGCTGGGGTGGGGGACGGGGGAGAGACACAACATCAGTAAAGGTACCTGATCTCAAACTAGGCTAAGTGGAGCCCACAGGAGGCCCAAACTTGATCTGTTCAAGGTCCACTTATACACCTAATCCTGAATTGTACCCCACATCTTAACAAAAAACCAAAAAACTCAGATTTGAGGGCTTACTTTATTGAAGATTCTATATACTGAATGCTTTCATCTAATTTGTTTCATGTCATAAGGGCTATGATGTCTCAAAAAGTTAGCACCAAAGAGAGTTATTGACTTCATGATCTTAAGTAATTATGAAATCACAGAGCCAGAAATGATAATAATAGAGCTCGTTTCATCATTCACCTCCCACATTTTACTCCCATTAGGGAGACCCAGTATGAGAAACAGACAAGAAAGCAAGATGAGGTTGTTCTGATTTGGAAAATCTTGCAGTTGTGGCCACACTGTGCTTAGCAAGCCTGGCAGTGTGTTTGCCCATCCAAGAAGTCAAACATGATCAGAGAAGGACAAGTATCCAAAGAGATATTGCCTGGACAACCATTTAGATGAGCTCTGCTCATGAAGAAGGAAAGTTCTGGAGGCAAGATGAGGGTAACAGAGTAGCCCCACCCATGAGTAATGACTACTTTCTAAATAAGTATGGTTATCAAATGGCAAATGTGACTAGCCCAGGCAGATCCTGGAGGCCTTCAAGGAGGAGGTGAAATGGAGCCAGGCCACAGAGGTTGGGCAGAAGCAGTTTCAGCAGAGAACAGGGTAGAGCCTTTGCTGGGGAGTTCAAGAGGAAAATAAGCACTAGTTGTTCCAGTAATTAAGGCAACAGATGCTGATGTGGGCTAAATAATGGTCTTGATTTCTCAGCAGATAACAGTCTCCGTAGCTGATGGAATTGGAGGCTTCATTGGGTTAATGTTTTAATTTAAATGTTAATCTCAAATCACATCTCAGTTCTTTGAATTACAAACCAGAGCCATGTTATATTGGTTAACAAGAGAAAACTTGATTCTTGCTCTGTCCTAACTTGAGGAGCTTTTCTAGTACAAAGTAAGAACTTAAGATAAATTAAAAAAAAAGACCAGAAGACCAAACTCCAGCATCACATTGTCACAAAATTGCAAAAGTTGTATTTCAGAATGGAAAATTCTTAAACTGCTCTTAAGTTTATCCAATACCTGCACTGTCCCATGTAAACATGATCTGTGTCATCAAACAGGCTGG
>NW_006962937.1:0-3417 GCF_000164805.1 Carlito syrichta
TAACAATTCTTTTGAAACTTTGCAAGAGTGCAGAACTGCTCAATTTTCAGGAAAGGAGTGCTACAAAACTGCTATGAATTTATAAACTTTCCATGCAGGAGTTGTTTTTTGTTTTTACCAAACCTCCCTTGAATGAGAAGTGGTTCCATTTGTAACAATTCTTTTGAAACTTTGCAAGAGTACAGAACTGCCTCAATTTTCAGGAACAGAGACCTACAAAATTGCTATGAAAATAATAAAAAGCCAAAATATAGGCTCTAAAGCAAAGAAATGCTATTGTGTAAAATCTAAATTAACTCTCAGCCTTTTATTTCTTTTTAAATCACAGTGACACAATTTAGTAGCAAAAAAGGCAATGCCTATATTTATTTGCCAAAACATTCTTTCATAAAGATGAAATACTATCTTTTGAGAATAAAAAACACTATAAATGCTGAAGTTATGCCTAATATTTACTTTCTTGTTTTGCACACTTCCCTCATAACACAGAGATGGTGAGAGTAGTGTTAAATAAATGTTGAATGGTTTATTGGACAAATTGGAAAATTGAAGCAAAATAAATAAAATAAAATGTAAATGTGACTTTTCATTATAGGTGACTGCTAGATTTAACAATGTCAAACAAGAAGTAGTCCAGTTTTCCGGGGGGGTTCTACTTTGTATTGTGCTTTTTAAAATTGAATGAAGTTGTTTTATTTTGATTGTTTGCTCTGCATAGTTCTAATGCCTTCTTTGAAACTAAACACATAGGTACACTCAGATGTACACACATTCCATTCTTGTACCATTTTACACATACACGAAAACACACTGCACCCACGCAACGGTAGTGACACTCTAGTTATTGCTTATTAATTATTAAGGCAGTGTAACTGAAATAAATTAACTGTGATTTATCTTCATTATCATGTTCATTTTATTGACTATTTCTGACACAAATATGTTGTATAATTATAATGTTTTTATAATTATCCAGAATTTCCTTTGACTTTATAAATTGAGGGAATGGCACACTTTGATTTGTGTATTTTCAGAGGATGAAAAAAATTATGTAAAAAAAGTCTAATGTTTGCTGGGCATGGTGACTCATGCCTGTAATCCCAGAACATTGGCAGGCCCAGACAGGAGAATTGCTATAGCCCATAAATTCAAGACTAACCTAGGCAATATAGCAAGACTTCATCTTTACAACAGAAAAGAAAAAAAATATCCAGTCATGGTGGCTTACCTCTGTAGTCCCAGCTACTCAACAGGAAGAGGCTGAGGCAGAAGAGTCTCCTGTTCCTAGGAGTTTGATGCAACAATGAGCTGTGATTATGTCACTACACTCAGCCTGGAAGACAGTGAAAAACCCTGACCAAAAAAGAAAAAAAAATCTTGGCAGATCCCTGTATTTGTCTTATGGGGGATTCATTCAGATTCAGCAGCTCAGCATTTTGATATATTGTTATGGGCTCTGCCTATAATTTTCAATCTGGTGCCCTCTTCATTCCATGCAAAATTAAATTCTGAAAATACCTCAGGTATAGGGCACTGTGTCTTTGTATATCTGTGCTCTTTACCTTGATTATATTATATTTCTCCTGCTCTAAGTTCATTTTTAACAGTTCTCTGTGACCTGGAACCTATTCTGTAATCATGAAGGGTGCTTAGCCATGCTGATGTCAACTGGATAGAGTTTTCCTAGTCAATTTCCCATGAAATCAGTAAAAGGAAAAATTTGATTGTCAGAGAACAAAATCTTCTTCAAAATTTTAATGGTCAATAAATGAAAAGAGCGTTATTGGAAATAAATAGGTTTCAACCAAAATTTTAGAAAGTTTGAGTATGTGTGTTGTTGACTCCACATTACAAATTTATGCCTTAGTTCTGCTAAGTCAAAGACAGACCTGTAAGATGTCTGTCATGTTATAGTACTCATTATATCCAGCTTTGGTTGCTTTCCTTTCCATTTTTCAACAAAGAGAGGAGATAGTGCATACATTTTGGTCAGAAACCTAGAAATATATATCATCCTGTCCATCAGAGACACAAGTTCTGACCCTAAATATGTGGATTGCTTAACCAACACCATTTATCTTTCACTATAGTTATGGTCACTGTCTTATGTACACTATACATGCTACAAGTTGACTAATTATTGTGTTAGGTTATAACAACTTCTTTCAGTGTCTTTCTCCAAACATAAACTCTGAAGGTCAAATAATTATGTACTAATCTTACTAGCACCTGTGATCTAATGCTATGTTCTAACTCTGTACTATGTACTGTCAAAGCCAGTGGTTGAATGAAGTCTTCAGTTATTTCAGTGAATGAATACTTGAATTCCAGAACATGTACATGTATAATGTACTTATTTCAATATTGTATATTTATAGATTTATTATTTTTACTCATAGAGTATAATTTTTATAATATTATAAGGAGAATGAAGTAGAGAAACAAAAATGTATATGTTCTTATAACAATAGATTAGTAATACTAGATACAATGCCTTTGAAAATTTAGACAATTTTACTCTTCCTGCCTTTCAACAATAAAGTATAGCCGGGCTCGGTTACTCAGCCTGTAATCCCACACCTTTGGGAGGCTGAGGTGAGTGGATTGCCTGAGCCCGTGGGTTTGAGACCCACCTGGGCAGCGAGACCTCATCTCTACAATAAATAAAAAAAAAAAATCAGCCGGGCGTGGTAGCGCATGCCTGTAATTCCAGCTACTGGGAAGGCTGAGGCGGAAGGATCGCTGGAGCCAGCAGGTCGAGGCTGCGGTGGCCGGGAGCGGCCACTGCCCTCCTGTCTGGGCGACAGAGTAAGACTCCAACTCAAAAATAAAATAAAATAAAATAAAGTATTTCTGGAAGTACTTCAAAAGGCATATAATAATTTTCAGATATAATTTTTCAAGTTATTTTAAAGGTATATACAGGCCGGGCTGGGTAGCTCAGCCTGTAATCCCAAGGTGAGTGGATCGCCTGAGCTCGCAGTTTCAAGACCAATCTGGGCAACTTGGCAAGATTTCATCTCTACAATAAATAGAAAATTAGCCAGATGTGGTAGCACACACCTGTGGTTCCTGCTGCTTGGAAGGCGGAGGCAAAAAGATCACTGGAGTCCAACAGGTTGACACTGGGGTGGTGGTGAGCATGCCACTGCACTCTAACCTGGGTGACAAAGTGAGACTACAACTCAAAAATAAAGTATATACAAAGCTGAGTATAATGTGAGTAGTCTTGAACACATTGTACACAGACTATAGTAGATAAGAAATGTGTGTGGATTCATTTAGAAAACACATTATTTAAAAAGTGAAGATTTTACTTCAGATGATATTTTAGCAACACCATCTAAAAGTGTCACAATTATGACATGAAGTGTTAAATCAAGTATAAAATGAATTGGATCTCTTACAATAATTTCA
>NW_006962938.1:0-754 GCF_000164805.1 Carlito syrichta
CAGCCTGGGTAAACTAGTGAGGAAAGAAAGAAAGAAAGAGAGAGAGAGAGAAAGAAAGAAAGAAAGAAAGAAAGAAAGAAAGAAAGAAAGAAAGAAAGAAATCCATTATTCTGCAAACCTTCTGACCTCAGTCTTTCCTCGCCTGCATCCCCCACATGTGAGGGTACACCAAGCTAGGCACCTTCCAGCCCCAACTCCCCCAATGGGTGTCCCTGCTTTGGGAGTTCCCGAATACCTGGCCGAGTTCCTGCCAGCTCTCCTCTCCGAGGGGAGAAGTGTGCCCCAGGCAGGTCGATCCTCCAACTCACCAATGAAGCCCTTCCACCAAGAAAGACCAGGGACGCATCCCTTACCCAGGGACATTTCTTCCCCACCAATCCTATTTATTCCTTACTCTAAAGCCAGTCACCATGTGAACACATCATGCACAGTTGAGAATCTGTGTATGATTTTGATGTATTTGGAGACAGATTCTGGCTCTGTGGCCCAGACTGGAGCCACAACCATCATTCACCACTAGCTTCAAAATCGTGGGCTCCAGTGATCCTCCCACCTCAGCCTCTGGATTGACCAGGAGGACTGGCACCTCCACCTCAGATACACTGCTTGGCTGAGAGCAGAGAAAGGGTTTCCCTTCATGAGCTGGGCTGGGCCTTGGGATCCTAGCTCAGCCATCCTCCCACCTCGGCCTCACAGAGCACTGGAGTTCCAGGAATGGGCTGCTGTGCCAGGCCTTCTGGTTCATTTTCGATGA
>NW_006962939.1:0-1175 GCF_000164805.1 Carlito syrichta
ATCTATTAAGATAATTAGTATCATAATATACTAATAAGGTAATTATTATCATAGGGTACTATTAAGGAAAGTAGTATCATAAGACACTAATAAGGCAAGTAGTATAATAAGACACTAATAAGACAAGTAGTATCATAAGACACTAAAAAGGCAAGTAGTATGACAAGACACTAATAAGGCAAGTAGTATCACAGGACACTAAAAAGGCAAGAAGTATCACAAGACACCAATAAGGCAAGTAGTATCACAAGACACTAATAAGGCAAGTAGTATCACAAGACACTAATAAGGCAAGTAGTATCACAAGACACTAATAAGGCAAATAGTATCACAAGACACTAATAAGGAAAGTAGATCACAAGACACTAATAAGGCAAGTAGTATAACAAGACACTAATAAGGCAAATAGTATCACAAGACACTAATAAGGCAAGTGGTATCACAAGACACTAATAAGGCAGGTAGTATCACAAGACACTAATAAGGAAAATAGTATCACAAGACACTAATAAGGTAAGTAGTATCACAAGACACTAATAAGGTAGGTAGTATCACAACACACTAATAAGGCAGGTAGTATCACAAAACACTAATAAGACAGGTAGTATCACAACACACTAATAAGGCAGGTAGTATCACAAAACACTAATAAGACAGGTAGTATCACAACACACTAATAGGGCAGGTAGTATCACAAGACACGAATAACGCAGGTAGTATAACAAAACTCGAATAAGGCAGGTAGTATCACAAGACACGAATAAGGCAGGTAGTATCACAAGACACGAATAAGGCAGGTAGTATCACAAGACACAAATAAAGCAGGTAGTATCACAAGACACTAATAAGGCATGTAGTATCACACGACAATAATAAGGCGAGTAGTATCAAACGACACTAATAAGGCAAGTAGTATCACACGACACTAATAAGGCAAGTAGTATCACATGACACTAATAAGGCAAGTAGTATCACATGACACTAATAAGACAAGTAGTACCACACGACACTAATAAGGCACATAGTATCACATGACACTAATAAAGGCGAGTAGTATCAAACGACACTAATAAGGCAAGTAGTATCACACGACACTAATAAGGCAAGTAGTGTCACATGACACTAATAAGGCAAGTAGTATCACATGACACTAACATGCAAGCACTATGACATGA
>NW_006962940.1:0-825 GCF_000164805.1 Carlito syrichta
TCTTCATTTTTTAGAGCTATTTGTTATATGGATACTACAAATCAAACATTCCTGGACTCCAGCCACTCTGGTACTCTTGATAGTTGTGAACGAGAATCTGGCACTATAAGTCCATTTAGATACTCGGAACCTCTGATGCCAGATTCCAGGGCACAAGTCATCCTCTCGAATTTTTTTGTATGTAAGCCCTTACGTCATTGTGACCTTATACTCTAGAAACTTCAGTGGCTCTGCTGTTCGGAATTAGGATTTTGGGGTTTGGTGTTCAAATTTTTAGGAGGTATATTTTGGAGGGAACCAGGAATCTTAGAATCCACGTCCCCAGGCATATTCTTGTCATCTTTCTATGGACTTACAGGTCAACAGGATACATCTCGTCGTTTTCCTTAGAACGAATTAGGAATCTGGGTCACTGTGTCCTTTGAAAGTTTCTACACGTTTTACAAAAAAGGAACCAGGAAACTCGGTTTCCATGTAACTTGAAAACATCTGGCCAATTGCTAACTTATCCCTGGCTTAAGAGAGTGCTCATACTTATGAAACAACAGGGACTTTAGCTAAATGCTAATCTGGAATCTGGGAGTCCTGGTCCCCATATTATTCAGAGCAACGTCCTGTATGCATACCACAACTCGGGCATTACCGATCCCCAGGAACGTGCTGTGCCTCTTGATAGTTGTAACAGAGAAACCGACCTACTGGTCCGTTTGTTTCAAAGGTCCTGAAAGGCCATTTTCACAATCAAAGGATCATCTTGCCATTTGTTAATGTGAGCACTGGCTTCAGTTTACCTCGTAGTCTAGAAATACTGCTGGACATTCGTTT
>NW_006962941.1:0-778 GCF_000164805.1 Carlito syrichta
TGATAATTATGGTGCTTAGAACTTGGTAGTGATTTATAATGCAATAGTCATAGCAATAAGTAAGTTTTGTATGGACATTAAGAAATGGTAATCATTAAAAAATGTTAGGAGTTTGTAAGATTTATAGTTAATGTTTAGGATGATAATCTTTTAAGATAAAAACAGGATGAACAAAGATATGTTGCCTGTCCAGTCCATTAAATTGAAACTAATTGCCTTGAAAATGAAAAATATGTTTTCATCTCAAGCCAAAATCTAGGGTATAAAAGGAGTTGAAAAAAAAACAAACAAACAATAAATCAGCATTTGTCCTGCTTGTGGCAGAGTCAGTGTCCAAGTTTTTTCTCCTGCACCAATGCCATCCTTTCTTCAGGAAATCATGACCTGCTGGAGCTGGATTCTGGCAGAGCTGAAGAAATGTGATTACCAGCCCCTCTTTAGAAAGATCAATAAATTTCCCTGACAGAATGTACTATTTATAGATTCTTTACAACTTAATAAGAGAAAATATTAAATGATCCTAAAACATTGGCTTTTGTGGTGTCCCATAACCTCTAAAAATTCAACAAAAGGCACCAAGTCATCAAAAATGCAATCATATGAATCAAAATATTTAACACAAATAGTTATACATATTTGTAACTAATTTAACCATCTTGTCCAAACTATATAGTCAACAGCTAAATACAGCATCAGTAATTTAAGGCAATAATATATGAGAAAATAATATGCACAGGAGCAAAATGTCTTGATGAAAAGAGACATGTGCCTCCCCTTT
>NW_006962941.1:1751-2550 GCF_000164805.1 Carlito syrichta
GACAACACAAGCTGGGAGGGGGAAGCTAGGATGACAGATGAGAGACTCAACATTAAAATTATGGTCACAGGTATTAGCACTGGACTGAACCCACAGGATTAAATTTAAGCACAGTGAATGTAAAACTCTGAATTCAGGCAATGCTACACATTTAAGATGAGGGGAACTTGACTGGAACTCACCTAAGCTGAGAATTTTGATTGACCATAAAGGCTTATACATGCCAGTATCTTGATGGAAAAACAACATACATTCTCCCTCAACAATCCATCTGTGTACAATCTTTGACTGCTTTAAGAAAGGTAGGAGTTCATATAACAGGAAGGGTTGATCCTAGTGTACTCTGAATTTGACCAACTCAAAAACCAGTAATCTGTTTAACTCTGATGCTGACATGGACAAATATGATATATCTACAGTGGGAGTAAGTGCTCAGAGGACCAGAAGCTATGTCAGTAAAAGAGATGGGGAACTGTGGGTGTTACTCTGAAGAAAGAAAGACCCAAAGGTTCATGTGTCCAAAAATTTGAAGATGTGTATATAGTATAATGATTAAGAACATTGGCTCTGGTATCAGATTGCCTGGGCTCAGACCTTTGACGGGAGTTAGTGGAGGTGGCTATCAGCTCTGACACTTTCTTTTTGAAGACTCTTCCAAATCTCTTAAAAGAAAAGGGTTGAGGTTGGGCTAGGTAGCTCACACCTTTAATCCTAGTACTTCAGGAGGCTGAGTAAGAGGATTGCTTGAGCCCAGGAGTTCAAGACTAGCCTAGACAACATAGCAAAACCTTGTCTCTAC
>NW_006962942.1:0-733 GCF_000164805.1 Carlito syrichta
AAAACAGCTTTTCTTCGCCATGAAGGGAATGCACACGGGCATCCGTTGCCTTTAGCAAAATGGAAAGACTTATTGACTGGACAATGGCGTGGACCTGATGTCTTGTTAACAGCAGGACAAAGTTTCACATGTATTTTCCCTCAGAACGCTGACGCTCCAGTGTGGATCCCGGATCATCTCATAAGGCATCATGAGCCGCCCGCCACGTCCTCACCCCAGATGGATGTTGCAGAGAGATCCAAGAGGAAGAGGGATGCAGAGAGACCTGAGAGCACAAGAGACACTACCCCCACCTCCACACCAATGCCAGACTTACCCGATGTCTGACAATTCGTCTTCTATTACTGAAGAAAAACCCCCTACCTGGGGACAATTCAAAGCACTGGTCGAGGAGGCTCAGAAAATCTCAACAGCCTACGGCCGACCTAGTGATCTGGCAATGATGTTTCTGGCTATGCTTGTGGTCATTACATTACAGGTACCTACTTGTACAACAGTTGCTATAAATAACTATTCATGTACAACATATAAATACTGGACATATGTTCCGGATCCACCTGTGTTACATCCTGTAACTTGGGATGAACCAGAAATTAAAGTTTTCACTAATAACAGTTATTTGATGGGAGGAGAAAGCTCTTCTTTCATTACTATTACTTCTAAATCAGGATTTAATTATTCAGGTATAGCTAGAACTCCCCCCATTTGCTTTCCGTACAATTTTATTTATCCA
>NW_006962943.1:0-5980 GCF_000164805.1 Carlito syrichta
TTTCGATTACTGTACGTTATAGTAAAGTTTGAAGTCTGGAAGAGTGATATCTTCTCGTTTATTTTGTTTTTTGTTTTTTTTGATAAGGATTCTTTTGGCTATTTGTGCTTGTTTATTTTTTTATATACATTCTTTATTGTCATTTCTAGGTCTAAGAAGAATGATATTGTTAACTCAATGGGTATTGCATTGAATCTGTAGATTGTCTAAAGGGCTAACTTTTAAATTAAAAGATGAAAGCAAAGTGAGGGAAAAAAGCATGTCAGTTTGTCAATTATGACATGAGCCTCAGGACTTTGACATCATAATGGGAGGGACCTTGACAACTAAGCAATCCGTAGGTTTCAAAGACTTGCCTACAGTGCTCTGCCAAATGCTGTAGACATGATGGATTCTCAGTCCCAACAAGTGAAGAAAACAAGGTGTTCACACCAATCCAAAAACTTCTCTAGGACTAATTGGTCATTCAAGAATCCACTGAGCAACGTAGTCTTTTTTTTTAAAAGAAGAATTTATTGAGAGGACAGAGAAGCTCCCACAGAGGGAGGGTACCTGAGGGTGTTGCCAACAGTGTAGTCTTTTAATAGACAACTATTTATCATCAAAACAGACTGTGAGTCAGCAGAAGTTTTGACGTGTTTACTCAAACCATATGAACTAATTCTTAACTTTAGAACTAGTTTCCTGAAACACAACTCATGGTCGCAAGATTAAGTGCTGTTGAGCTTTAGAAGAGAGGCTTTCTATTTTCAAAGGACTTGATTTTTCAACTTCATGGGAGACAATTTCATTGGACGTCTGAGACTATATCTGCCCTATTATTGAAGTCATTTTTATGTTCTATCTAGACAATTTTGCTTATTATGGCCACAGAGTCCTGTTGGAGCTTGGTTATAGCACAACCAAATAATATTTTAGCACTTTCTTTAGTTTAGAAAATATCGATGTTTTTAGTATTATTTAACAGTCTTTTAGCAGTTTTTTCTCTCAGGATTTGAACATTGCTTTAGCTAAGATCAAAGTCAATTTTCCAGAATTTTCAATTATCTAAATTTTTATGCCAATGAGAATACAAAATACTTACTACTTTGTAAATCTCCATGTTATTTTGTTTTATAAATGTTGGGCCCCAAATTGTCTTTTTTTGTATGCCAGATTTTAAATGCTTGGTGACTGAAAAATATCAGGTTAATCTGAGTCTTTCTTGCAGAGTATAGCATTATGTCTTAGGTAGGGAAAATACTAGGTGATTCAATGGAAATACACTTTGAAAAATATAAATTTCTTTTAAACATCAGGGGAATGTGATTTTATATTTCCTTCAAGAGTGTAGGGGACATTTTCTCTAAGGATCGCATATCTGTAACATTTAATCAAAATTAACCAACAGAAAATACAGAAGGTACCAAAAAAAGTACACAATTTTTTAAAAAGGAAAAAGTGTTTAAATTTTAATACATATTTAGTGTAAAATTATTAAGATTTATTATGCATTTTTACTTCTAAATAGCAGTTAAGTACACAATTGCTCTAGGTTTAAATATATAAGGATGATTTACATCTGGAGGCTCAACAAGTTTCAATTTCTGGAGAATAAAACATTCATCAGTTATGTGAGAAACATACTATTTGTCAAGGAGGAAAGCAGAATTATTCCATGAATTCTAATGTATTAATGGGGAAAGAAGATATCATTGAAATATTATACACTGTTTAAAATCATTCCCAGCATACTGAACATTTGTATACACGACCCTGAATTGTACCCATCTTTAAAATAAAAAAAATGAAAAAATAAATTAAAACAAATAAAGTCAGTTGCACATGGTTTACCTCCTTCATTTATTTATTTATTTTAATTTTTATTATAAAGATGTGGGTAATATTCAGTGTTAGATATACAAACATTTATCACGCAGGGACCCTGGATGAAGAGGTATGCCTCTCCTTCCCTTAGCAGTATCCCTTCATTACCAATCTAAACCCACCCCCTCAACAGTTTCCCACTATGGCCAGTCACTTTCTTATAACATTATAATTGTTCAAGGTCAGCTTATGAGTGACAACATATGGAACTCTGTTCTTTGTTTTCTGTGATAAATTACTGAAAATGACCGACTTCAAATCCTTCCAAGGTGCTGCAAAATTCTTATATCTGTCCTTTCTTTATGACTGCATAGTATTTCATTGTGTATATGTACCACATTTTTTTATACAGTCCAGCTTTGATGGGCAACATGGTTGGTTCCATGTTTTTTACAATTTTGATTAGAGCTGCAACAAATATACTTGTGCAGATATCTTTTTGAAAAATGATTTGACTTCTTCCAGGTATATTCTCTATAGGTGAATTACTACGTCATATGGTAGTCAATTTTGAGTCCCTTTAGTAACTGCCACACTGTCTTCCAAAGAGGTTGCACTAGTGTGCAGGCCACCTGTAGTGTAGAAACATTTCTTTTTCTCCGCATCCTTGTCAGCATCTGTGGTAATTTGTTTTATTTTTTTGTTTTTTTGAGTTGGAGTCTCACTCTGTCACCCAGGCTGGAGTGCAATGGCTGCTCCCGGCCACCACAGCCTGACCTGCTTGGCTCCAGCGATCCTTCCACCTCAGCCTTCTGAGTAGCCGGAACTACAGGTACGTGCTACCACACCCGGCTAATTTTTTTTGATTTATTGTAGAGATGAGGTCTCACCAAGTTGCCCCAGGTGGGTCTTGAACCCGAGGGCTCAGGCAATTCACTCACCTCAGCCTCCCCAGGCATGGGATTACAGGCTGAGCCACTGAGCCGGTTGTAATTTGTTTTACTAATGATGGCCATTTTTACAGGGGCTTGGTGGTATCTCAGAGTGGTTTTTATTTGCATTTCTCGGATGATGAGTGAGACTGAGCACTTTCTCATGTGTCTGCTGGCTGCCCATATCTCTTCTTTCAAGAAGTGTCTATTCATGTAATTTGCCACTTTTTAAATGGGCTGTTTGTGTTTTTCCTTTCAAATTGTTTGACCTCCTTGTAGATTCTAGAAGTTAGTACTTTGTCAGATATATAGTTGGAGAATATTTTTTTCCCAGTCTGTGGGCTGGCTCCCTGCTCTTTTAAAGGTTTCTTTTCTTTTGCAGAAGCTCATTATTTTGATGAAGTCCCATTTATCTATCTTATTTTTTAAGGTATGGGCATTAAGGGTTCTGAAGAGGAATTGGTTCCCGGTTCCAATTTCCTTAAAGTTGTGTCCTCCGTTTTCTTAGATTCTTATAGTTTGGGGTTTTACATTTAGGTTTTTGATTCATTTAGAGTTAATGTGGATGGTGACAGTTAGGGGTCCTGTTTAAAACTTCTGCATATGGTCAGACATTTCCCAGCGTCATTTACTGAATATATTCTCCATTCCCTAGTGGTTCTTGGAGGTTTTTAAAAAGATGAGTTGGTTGAGAAATTGAGTTTGATTCTGAAATCTCTGTCGTGTTCCATTGGTCTATGTGCCTATTCTAATACCAATACAAGGTGTTTTGTTTACTGTAGCCTTGTTAATAATTTGAAGTCTGGAAGAGTGATACCTACTACTTTGTTTCTTTTGCTAAGGATTCTTTTGGCTATTCATGGTTTTTTATGTTTTCATATGAATTCTTTATTGTAATTTCCAGGTCTGAGAATAATGATGTTGTTAACTTAATGGGTTTTGCATTGAATCTGTATGTTGCCTGAAAGTCTAATGTTTATATTTAAAAGATGAAAGCAATTTCAGGGAAACAAGCATGTCAGTTTGTCAATTATGACATGAGCCTCAGGACTTTGACATCATAATTGGAGGGACCTTAACTTCTGAGCAATCCTTAAGTTTCAAGGACTTGCCTACAGTGCCCTGCCAAATGCTGTAGACATGATGGATTTTAATTCCCAAGAAGTGAAGAAAACAAGCTGTTCACACTAATCCATAAACTTCTCAAGGGCTAGTGGTCATTTAAGAATCCACAGCGTAAACTAGTCTTTTTTCTTTTTAAAGCTGGATTTATTGAGAAGACAGAAAACTCCCACAGTGGGAGGGGACCTGAGGGGGTTGCCGACAAGGTAGTCTTTTAATAGACAACTTTTAATCATCAGAGCAGACTGTCAGGAGGAGTTCTGGTGTGTTAACTTTAAACTATATGAACTAATTCTTAACTTTAGCACTGGTTTCCAGAAACACTACTCATGTTCACAAGATTAAGTGCTGCTGAGCTTGAGAAGACAGGCTTTGTATTTTCAGAGGACTTGATTTTTCAAATTCATGGGAGACAATTTCATTGGAGGTCTAAGAATATATCTTCCCTATTATTGAAGCCGTTTTTATGTTCTATTCTAACTAGACAATTTTGTTATTATGGCCACAGAGTTCTGTTGGAACTTGGATATAACACACTCACATTATATTTTATTGTACTGTCTTGTGTTTAGAAACTTTTGGATGTTTTTTGAATTATTTAACAGCCTTCGAGGAGTTCACTCAGGATTTGAACATTGCTTTAGCTAAGATCAAAGTCAATTTTCCAGAATTTTCAATTACCTAAATTTTTATGCAATGAGAATCCAAAATACTTACTTCTTTGTAAATCTCAGTTATTTTGTTTTCTAAATGTTGGGCTTCAAATTGTCTTTTTTTTTTTTTTTGAGTTGGAGTCTCACTCTGTCGCCCAGACTGGAGTGCAGTGGCTGCTTCCAGCCACTACAGCCTCGACCTGCTGGGCTCTGGTGATTCTTCCGCCTCAGCCCTCCGAGTAGCCGGAATTATGGGTACATGCTACCACGCCCAGCTAATTTTTTGATTTATTGTAGAGATGAGGTCTCACCTGCCTAGGCATGTCTCGAACCCGCAAGCTCAGGCAATCCACTCATCTCAGCCTCCCGAAGGTGCGGGATTACAGGCTGAGCCACCAAGCCCAGCTCAAATTGTCTTTTTTTGTGTTCCAGGTTTTCAATTCTTGGTGACTAAAAAATATTAGATTAATCTGAGTCTTCTTGCAGACTACAGCATTATGTCTTAGGTAGAGAAAATACTAGGTTATTCAATGGAAATACACTTTGAAAAATATGAATTGGTTTAAAACAGTGCAATCTGATTTTATATTTTCTTCAAGAGTGTAGGGGATATTTTTCTCTAAGGATCGCGTTTCTGTAACATTTAATCAAAATTACTAGCAGAAAATACAGAGAGTACCAAAAAAAGTACACAAATTTTAATAAAAGAAAAAGCTGTATTAAATTATAATACATTTATTATACATTTTGTCTTCTAAATATTACTTAGGTACACAACTGCTCAAGGTTTAGTTATATAAAGAAGATATACATCTGGAAGCTCAACAAGTTTCAATTTCTGCAGGATAAAACATTCACCATTTATGAGAGAAATATACTAGTTGTCAAAGATGAAAGCAGAATTATACCATGTATTCTAATGTATTAATGGGGAAAGAAGCTATCATTTAAATATTATACACTTAAAAAAAAATCATTCCCAGCATAATGAACATTTGTATACCCAACCCTGAATTGTACCCATCTTTAAAATAAAAAATTAAAAAATTAAATAAATAAATCAGTTGCACATGTTTTACAGCTTTCATTTATTTATTTATTCATTTTTTAAAATTTCAATATTTATTATAAAGATGTGTGGTACAATTCAGCATTAGATATACAAACATTGATCATGCAGGGACCCTGGTTGATGAAGTATGCCCCTCCCTCTCTTTGCAGTATCCCTCCACTCCCAATCTCACCCCTTCCCCTTGATAGTTTCCCACTATGGTCAATCATTTTCTTATAGCATTATAATTGTTCAAGGTCAGCTTATTAGTGAAAACATATGGAACTCTGTTCTTTGTTGCTGTGACAAATGACTGAGAATGACTGACCTCAAATCCATCCAAGGTGCTGCAAAATCCTTATATCTGTCCTTCTTCATGGCTGCATATTTGTTTATATGTACCACATTTTTTTGTG
>NW_006962944.1:0-769 GCF_000164805.1 Carlito syrichta
ATTATAGATGTAAGAAAAAATATTATTATTTATGTAGTTTGGTATTGTTAGTAGGTAAAGCTCTAGCAGGAGAAGGTAAGAGATGAGGCTGACAAAATAATCATAAAGATATTTATATATCATATTGCTAAAGGTTTTGAAATGTACTCTTTCAATTAATAAAAAGCCTTGGTCAGATCCTGTTTTTGAATACATCCCTCTTATTGCATTATGGAAGATAAATTTGAGAATGGGAAGGAAAAACAGAGGCAGAGAAAAATCTGTCAGGGAAAGCTCTCTATGCAAAGAAACTCCTTAGCCAGTACTATGGCACTGATAGTATTGATATAGAAAAAAAGATAGATTGAAAAATTATTTAAGAGGTAAAATCAGCAGAACTTGATAGTTAACTGTAGGGGTTAAAGAATATGGAGAGGCTGAGGTGAGGGATTGCCTGAGCCCGTGGGCTCTACACCCGCCTGGGCAGTGAGACCTCATCTCTACAATAAATTAAAAAATCAGCCGGGCGTGGTAGTGCATGACTGTAATTCCAGCTACTTGGAAGGCTGAGGTGGAAGGATCGCTGGAGCCCAGCAGGTGAAGGCTGCAGTGGCCGGGAGCAGCGACTACACTTCAGTCTGGGTGACAGAGTGAGACTCTAAAAAAAAAAGAATATGGAGAAAACAAAAAAGCCCAATAAGTTTTATTCTTGTGAGTTAATGGTCCACTAACAGAGAAATATGACAAAACTGATAGACTTTAAGAAGGAAGAGTTTGATTTTTGACTTTT
>NW_006962945.1:0-517 GCF_000164805.1 Carlito syrichta
TCACTGCTTTCCACAGAGGTTGCACTAGTTTACACTCCCACCAACAGTGTAGAAGTGTTCCCTTTTTGCCACACCCTCTCCAGCAGCTGTTATTTTTTGAGTTGTTGATAATTGCCATTCTGACTGGAGTTAGGTGGTATCTCGGTGTGATTTTGATTCGCATCTCCCTGATGATTAGTGAGGTTGAACATTTCTTCATGTGTCGGTTGGCTGCTCAGATGTCTTCCTTTGTGAAGTGTCTGTTCATATCTTTTGGCCATTTTATAATGGGTTGTTTGTTTTTTTCTTTTCAGCACATTTGAGTTCCTTGTGGATCCAAGATGTTAAGCCTTTGTCAGACCTGGAGATGGCAAAGACTTTTTCCTAGTCTGTAGGCTGTCTCCCTGCTCTCTTGATGGTTTCTTTGGCTTTGCAGAAGCTTGTCAGTTTAATAAGGTCCACTTGTCTATCTTCTCTCTTATGACCTGTGGGTTTCGGGTTTTGTTCAGGAATTGGATGCCAGTTCATATGACAATGA
>NW_006962946.1:0-695 GCF_000164805.1 Carlito syrichta
AAATAGAGATTTCTAGACTCTATTTCTCTCTTCTGCGTGCTTTAAAGCTGCTGGCAACTAAGCTACTGGTGTTAAGTTCGCTGTTTCTGTGGACTAAAATATCACTGAAAAATTTGGTGCAGCCTCTCCTGAAGGGAAGCGGGAGCAGCTAACTCAATTATGATGGTCACTGACTGAAGAGGCCTGAAGACCACAGTCCATCCCATCTCTCTGTTTGTCATCACCCCAGAGATTTCTTTGATCTGTATGGATGTGACAGGGGTCTAAATTAATTTCTTGATTCATACTGAAGTTTTTGCCATTGTGTTCATACTGAACGTCTTTCATCTGACAACTGCTTCCTCCTTAGTGGGAGTTGATGTTGTTCCAATAGTTAGAGGTTTCACCTAACATCTAATCACAAGTAACTAAAAGATTGATTCACATTATGAATGCAAATTTTTGTCTATGGAAATGGTAAACAGAAATAAACCAAAAAGCAAAGGAAAGAATTGCAAGGGTTGCTAGTGTAAAAATATGCTTTTGATAAGAAAAAAAGAGTATGAGAAAAAGGAATAATCTTGCTTGGTAAATTTTTGTTTGGTAATGGATTGAACAGTGATCTGAAAGAAGAAAAGTATAGGACAAAAGTAGAAAGTTCAAGCATATCAAAAAAAATGGTATGAGCGTCTCAAAGTTGATATGTGGAAGGTTTG
>NW_006962946.1:1724-3194 GCF_000164805.1 Carlito syrichta
CAAAAAAGTTTCAGCAAAACTAATTTAAAAGAACCTATATGGATACACCTCGTACACTTTATGTACAAATAAGACATATATGTCTAAATAAATCAACTAATTCTACCATAAGTTTTCATTACCAGAAAGGGAAACTGAAAAAAATTGTTTCAAAAGGAACTGTTACACTTATTTAAAATTACTTTGTTCATTTTTTTAGCTTTATTATTTGCTACAATTTAAATGACATCATGAATTCTTTTATGTGAATTTCCAAACATTTTCAGATTTATTTTCAAATTTTATATAAGATTTATTTGAGTGCCTGGCTCAAGTTACAGTCCAGAGAAGTCTGTTAGGTTGCCACTAAAGTTCAGAACTACATTAAAAACTCTGAAACCTAACACTTATAATAAAGTCACAGAAATTAAAGTTTATCGTTTAAGTTATGCTGGTAACTGCAGGACTTGTAACTTTTGTACAAAAGGTCATCAGTGACCAAATAAAATTTTCAAAATGTGTATCTGGCTTCACTTAATTTTTCTACTCCCTGTAGGTGTGTCTGCCTTCAGTTATTTCTTTTAATACACCTTTTGTAACGATTATTATCCACTAAATTTTTATCTATGTCCTTTTACCTGTCAGGTTAAATCTGTTCCTTGCAGAATACAGCCATCTCATGCCCACGCAATCGTCATGCAAGGATTCCAGACGGTGCCTGCAAATGATGCTACTTCTGAAACTGATCTTCAAGCTTTAGATTAGACAGGGAGAGATTTTTGAACTCTGGTTAGGCAGGACTACACCCATTGGCAGCTCGAAAGAAGCTACAGGAAATGGACCTTCACCCCTCTGTTGTTGGGAGCCAACATCTACAGCTACAGTTGAGGCCTACAAAGGCCCATGTTGGAGATCTGCTTTTGACGCAAAAGCATCAGTGACACCTATAGTGTTGGTATATGAATAGTGACTAGTTTGTATATGTGACATAAAAGCTTATATTATTTAGAAGGAAAGCTTTTACACTGTTACACTAAAATTTTGGTCAAGGCCTTACAGCAGAAAACATTCTGTACTTTAAGTTTCCATTTCTCTCTGACTCTCTGAGCCATTGTTAAGTCTCTGTTTCTCAGAAGTAACCATGCAGCCTTTGTTCCTGTAAGCACTCTGTAAGCAGTTTCTCCTGATAGCTAAAAAAGCAACCAAAATTGTTTTAATCGTTTTGTTTTCCTGCCTCTAGGCAGGCAGAACGTGCCTAGTTTCACTACGTATCAAGACTCTCAGCTTGCTTCAGCCCCTGGCCATCATCATGACAACGGTGCTTTTCCTTGTCCAAGAGTGTGACAACCACTGTTTGATTTATTCACTTAGATCAAATTTTCTATCAGGAAGTTTAGAAATATATATATACACACAGTTCAGTTATCTACATATAACACTATTGTGAACCTGTGCTTGCTACTTCACTTCCTCCTGGCTTGGAATTTGCCC
>NW_006962947.1:0-782 GCF_000164805.1 Carlito syrichta
AAACATTCAGAATTTATGTGAGAAACATACTACTTGTCAAAGCTGAAAGCAGAAATAAACATGTATTCTAACGTATTAATAGGAAAATGTTATCTTTGGAGTATTATACACTTCTTAAAAAATCAATACCTGCATAATGAACATTTCTATACCCAACCCTGAATTTTAACCAACTTTAAAGAAAAAAAGAAAAAAAGAATAAAACAAGTAAAGTCTGTTCCACGTTTTACAGCTTTTATTTATTTATTTATTTTAATTTTATAAAAAATATGGGGAAAATTCAGATTTAGATATACGAACATTGTTTATGTGGGGTCCCTGGTTGATAAGTTACGCCACTGCCTCCCTTAGCAGTATCCCCCACTGCCAATCTCACCCCTCCGACTAAACAGTTTGCCACTACTACGAATCACTTTCTTATAGCTCTATAGTTGATAAAGTTCATCTCATGAGGGAGACCATATGGAAATCTGTTCTTTCTTTTCTGTGATAAATCACTGAGAATGACCTACCTCATATCAATCAAACATTTTACAAAATCCTTATATCTGCCCTTTTTTATGGCTGCATAACATTCCATTGTGTGTTTGTACCATATTTATTTTATCCATTACAGCTTTGATGGGCAACATGGTTGGCACTATGTTTTTTGCAATTGTGATTAGAACTGCAACAAAAATACTTGTACAGGTATCTTTTTGGTAAAATCATTTGAGTTCCTCCATGTATATTCTTTACAGGGGAATTAATGAGTCACATGATAGTTAATTTATTGTCCCTTT
>NW_006962947.1:1970-5423 GCF_000164805.1 Carlito syrichta
TTATGGTTTCATATGAATTCTTTATTGTAATTTCCAGGTGCGAGAAGAATGATGTTAACTTAATGGTTATTTCATTGAATCTGTAGATTGCGTAAAAGGCTAATTTTTAAAGTAAAAGATGTAAGCAGAGTCAGGGAAATAAGCATGTCACATTGTTATTGATAACATCAGCCTCAGGACTTTGACATCATAATGGAGTAAACTTGACTACTGAACAATCCTTAGGTTTCAAGGTCATGTGTACAGTGCTCTGTCAAAATCGGTTGACATGGTAGATTTTCATGCCCAAGAAGTGAAGGAAACAAGGTGTTCACACCTATCCAAAACTTCTCCAGGAATAAGTGGCCATTCAAGAATCCACTGAATAAGGTAGTCTCTCTTTTTTTTTTAAAGCAGGATTAATTGAGAGAACAGAAAAGCTCCCACTATGGGAGGGAATATGCAGGGGTTGCCTGCCCATGAGGTAGTCTTTTATTATTATATTCACAGAGTCCTGTTGGAGCTTGTCACAATAAATATCATAACAAAATAAGATTTTATCAGTTTCTTTAATTTAGAAACTTTTGGATGTTTTTACTATTATTTAACAGCTTTGGAGCAGTTTTTCTCTCATGATTTGGACATTTCTTTAGGTATGATCAAAGTCAATTTTCCAGAATTTTCAATTATGTAAATTTTTTTAGTAATGTGGAGCACAAATACTTGCTTCTTTGTAAATCTCCATGTTATTTTGGTTTATAAATATTCGGACCCAAATTGCCTTTTGTGTGTGACTGATTTTAAATGTTTGGTGATTAAAGTATTAATCTAATCTGAGATTTTGTTGCAGAGTTCAGCCTTATGTCTTAGGTAGAGAAAATACTAGGTGATTCAATGGGAATACACTTTCAAAAATATATATTGGTTTAAAATATAAGGCAAATGTGATTTCATATTTCCTTCACATGTGTAGGGGAAACTTTTCTCTAAGGATTGCATATCTGGAACATTTAATCAAAATTAACTAGTAGAAAATACAGAGTGTACCAAGGAATTGTTCACAAATTTTAAGAAAGGAAAAAGCTCTATTAAATTATGATATTGTTTTATTTTCTAAAATTATTAAGATTTATTATGCATTCTCTCTTCTGAATAGCACTTAGGGACACTGATCTTCAAGTCTTAGTTATCTAAGGATGATATACATCTGGTATCTCAACAAGTTTCAATTTATGCAGCATAAAACATTCAGCATTTATGTGAGAAACATACTACTTGTCAAAGATGAAAGCAGAAGTATACCGTGTATTCTAATGTGTTAATAGGAAAAGAAGTTATCATTGGAGTATTATACACTTTTTAAAAAGTCAATCCCTGCATAATGAACATTTCTATACCCAACACTGAATTGTAACCATCTATAAAGTAAAAAAAATTAAAAAATAGAATAAAACAAATATAGTCAGTTGGACACTTTACAGTTTTCATTTATTTATTCATCTTAATTTTTTTAAAAATGTGGGGTACAATTCAGAGTTACATATACAAACATTGATTATGTATGGTCCCTGGTTCATGAGGTATGTCCGGCCCTCCCTTAGCAGTATCCCTCTAGTGCCAATCTCACCCCTTCCCCTTAAAATTTTCCACTACTGCCCATCACTTTCTTATAGCAATATAATTGATCAAGTTCATCTCCTGAAGGGGAACATATTGAACTATGTTCTTTGTTTCTGTGATAAATCACTGAGAATGACCTACTTCATATCCATCCAACAATCTGCCTTACGTCTTTCCTTTTTTAAGGCTGCATAATATTCCGTTGTGTGTATATACCACATTTATTTTATCCATTCCAGCTTTGACGGGCAACATGGTTGGTACCATGTGTTTTGCTATTGTGATCAGAGCTGCAACAAACATACTTGTGCAGGTATCTTTTTGGTAAAATGATTTGAGTTCCTCCAGGTGTATTCTCTACAGGGGGATTACTGAGTCACATGGTAGGTCAATTTCTTGTTCCTTTAGAAGCCGCCACACTGTTTACCATAGATGTTGCTCTAGTTTTCAGTCCACATGCAGTGTAGAAGAATTTTTTTTTTCAAATCATTCAGCATCTGTTATTGTTTGTTTTATTAATGATGGCCATTCTTACAGAGGTTAGATGGTATTTCAATGTGGTTTTCATTTGCATTTCTTTGATGATGAATGAAGCTCAGCACATTTTCATGTGTCTGCTGGCTGCCCATATCTCTTCTTATGAGAAGTGTCCAGTCATGTATTTTGCCCATTTTTTAAGGGGACTGTTTGTCTGCTTTTTCCGAGTGTTTGAATTACTTGTAGATCCTAGATGTTATGCCTTTGTCAGATATATAGTTGGAGAATAGATTTTCCCATTCTGTGGGTTGCCTTCCTGCTCTTTTGATAGTTTCTTTTGTTTTGCAGAAGTTTATATATTTGATGAGATCCAAGAGGAATTAGTTCCCGGTTCCAGTTTCTATAAAGGTGTCTCCTGCGTTTTCTAAGATTATTATAATTTATTGTTTTACGTTTAGTCTTTGTTCCATTTAGAGTTAATGGATGATTAAGTTATGGTGATTGTTAGGGGTCCTGTTTTAATCTAGTGCATGTTGTCAGTCTTTTCCCAGCACCATTTGCTGAACATGTTCTCCATTCCCCAGTGGGTCTTGGAGGTATTTTCAATGATGAATTGGTTGAGAGTTTGAGGATTTCATTCTCTGTCCTGATCCATTGGCCTCTGTACCCATTCTTGTACCAATACCAGATTGTTTTAATTACTGTAAACTTATAGTAAAGTTTGAAGTCTGGAAGCATGATGGCTCCTGCTGTGTATCTTTTATAAGGATTCTTTTGGCTATTCATGATTGTTTATGGTTTCATATGAATTATTTATTGTAATTTTCAAGTCTGAGAGGAATGATGTTAACTTAATGGTTATTTTATTGAATCTGTAGATTGCCTAAAAGGCTATTTTTAAATTAAAAGATGTAAGCAAAATCAGGGAAACAAGCATGTCAGATTGTCCTTTATGACGTCAGCCTCAGAACTTTGACATCATAATGCTAGGGGCCTGGAGTAGTGAGCAATCCTTAGGTTTCATGGACATGTGTACAGTGCTCTGCCAAATGCAGTAGACGTGGTGGATTTTCATTCCCAAGAAGTGAAGGAAACAAGGTGTTCACACCTATTCAAAACTTCTTCAGGGATAAGTGGCCATTCAAGAATCTACTGAACAATATAGTCATTTTTTTTCAAGCAGGATTTATTGAGAGGAAAGAAAATCTCCCACAGTGGGAGGGGACCTGAGGGGGTTGCCCACGAGGTAGTCTTTTATTTTTGTGGTTACAGAGTCCTGTTGGTGCTTGGTTATAGCACAACCAAATAGTATTTTAGCACTTTCTATAGTTTAGAAAATTTTCAATGTTTTTACTATTTTTTTCTCAGCCTTGAGCT
>NW_006962948.1:0-878 GCF_000164805.1 Carlito syrichta
GTGCTAGACTTTGTGGTTTCCTAATACATACTCCTTTCTTACTCATGGGCTGCTTTGCAGAAGTCAAGATGAATGGGCAACCCCCAGCACTGAAGGAGGTGTGTCCCAAGGACCAAGGAGGTGACTGGTGGCATGTGGAGAGACTCCAGGCTCTGTGGAGCGAGAGAAGCTGCATCCTCACATGCTGCACACCACACAGTTGAGACAATACTGTTTGGTGAGTGAGGCTCTTCCAGCAGGGGTGTGTGCCCCTGGTCCCTGCCCATCCCAGATTTCTCTTCCATGTTTGGGGGTGTCTGGGAAAAGCAAAGCCTCCAATGCTGGGCCCTCTTAACTGGGCCCTTTGTGGCCTCCTTTTCTTCTCGAGAGGACCTTATGTAGCTTTTCAAGCCAGGTGGCTATTCTGGACACATCTCTGTGCTCCAGGACATCTGATATTCAGGTGGGAACCGATCAGATAGTCACAGGGCCACCTTGATTCAATAATCTTCATGTTTTCTTACAGCAGCCCAAAGTTTCTTGCGATAGTTGAATCTAGTAAAATGGTTCTCAATTCTGGTACCCAAGCAGAATCATGGGGGCAGCCCATGCAATGCAGGAGTACAGATGCTCGAGTCCCCACCATTCCCACTTCATTGGTTGGGATGCAGCTTGGGCATGGGAAGGTTTAAGTGCTCTCTGTTAATGCTAATGAGGCTCCAGTGTTGAGAAACACTAGGAACACCCTATCCTACAGTCTTACCTACTTTGGAAAAAGAATAAAATGCACAGTCCAATAATGTAGGGAAGCTTTACCAAACCCTGACCTCCACTTAGAATTAAAATCATAGCGATAGAAACATGAACGGGCTGGGCATAGTGACTCAGCAGCAGTTTGG
>NW_006962949.1:0-698 GCF_000164805.1 Carlito syrichta
CCTGGGCAACCTACTGAGGAAATAAATAAATAAATAAATAAATAAATAAATCCATTCTCCTGCATATCTTCTGTCCTGAGTCCTTCCCCCCCAACAACCCCACATGTGAAGGTACTCCAAGCTCAACACCATCCAGCCCCAACTCCCCCCAATGGTAGCCCCCACTTTGGTGCGGGAGTTCCCGAGACACCCTGCTGGGGTTCCTGATGGCCCTACTCTCTGAGGTGAGAAATGTGCTCCAGGCTGGCCGACCATCCAACTCGGCAATGAGGACCTTCCGCCAAGAAAGGCCAGGGACTCATCCCTCTCCCAGAGACATTACTTCCCCCCAATCCCATTTTTCCAGACTTTAAAGACAAACAATCTGTGAACACACCACAAGCAATTGAGAATCTGTGTACAATGCTGATGTTTTTGGAGACAGTGTCTGGCTCTGTGGCCCAGGCTAGGGCCTCAGACACGACCGGCGTTCACCACCAGCCTTGATATTGCAGGCTCTGGTGATCCATTCCCCTCAGCCTTCGGAGTGGCCAGGACGACGGGCACCTTGACCCCAGACCCCCTGTTTGGATGGGAGCAGAGATGGGATCTCCCTGTGTGGCCCAGGCTGGGCCTGGGCTCCTGAACTAGAAACATCCTCCGCCTCAGCCTCCCAGAGTGCTGGAATTCCAGGCATGGGTTGCTGTGTCAGGCTTTCT
>NW_006962950.1:0-697 GCF_000164805.1 Carlito syrichta
TATCACTATTGCCTGACTGAGTAATTGCCAAAAAAAGCCCCCACCTCCTCTGATCCTCGAGTTCCTTCTCTGGAAAGTAGAAAACTATAAGAAATATAAATAATAATTTCTCTCTGATCAAATTGTGTGGTGAGGTGAGATCACAGGTGTAAAAAGGCCTTGCAAACTTCAAATGAGGCCCCAGAGTCTCCTCTCCTTGTTCCCCCCAGGGTCTGGGGTCTCATGTTGGTCAGGTCACTGTGATTGCATCCATATAATTCTTGTCCAAAGACCAGGTTCACCCACAGTGAACAGGTCTCCCCAAGAACTGTACCCCTGTCAGCACCAGCCTAGCATGCGACCAAGCAGAGCCATGTTCTCTGCCCCTCTGGTCTGGTCTCCCTATGAAGCAGAAGAAATGTGTACAAAATACACACATACACACACACACACACACACACACACATACATGCACACATCTTCAAACATTGCAGTGGCCTTCCATGATTCTCAGGATAAAAACAAAACTCTTAACACTGCAACAAGGCCCCAGATGTGTGACCTCCAACCAGACATGTAAACACACCCTGCTCCTTCATCCCACCCTTTCCTGCCCGATGAACCTACCCTTCCCACTACCTCCATCCAATTTGCCTAAGTACTTCCTATTTCTCCTTCAGATCTTGACTAAGCATAGTATCTTCATATCTTTATGAAA